>NW_026624257.1:87913-94971 GCF_030028575.1 Malurus melanocephalus
CAGTTGCTTTCCCAGGGAGATTCCCAATCCCTGTGCCCTCCACATCCCCTGTGCTGCAGGGAAAATCCCCCCTYCTGCCCCACAGATTGTCAGGAATGTGGCAATGTTTCCCCTCCTTTCAGCCCCCCATCATTCCTGGATGCCACCAGTCAGATCAAAATCACACCAGTTTTTTTTCAAATTAATCAGATCTGCTTCATTCCTCAGAGAAACTGGTCCTGGAGGGGCTGGCAGGGGGTTTTTAGGGAGGCTGGCAGGTGCCTGTTKCCTCTCAGGATGTCTGGAGGTTTCTCCTGGGATTTTGTTTTTGATCAGAAGTGCCAAGCAATCCCATCTTCTTCTTGGTGCGTTCCAAAGCCATAAAAACCAGACAGAAAATACTTTCCACGTGCAGAATTTTTATGATTAAATGCTTCCCCCTCTTTGTCTTTTGTTCTGCCATTTCATTTTAATGAATATTTTATAGGGATTATATTTTTATAAGACAAGGCTGCAYGGCCTTGCTTCAGCTCTTATGTCAGTACAACAACACTTTGTCACCTTATTTTACCCCACCAGCTCAGAATGTGTTTTGCAGATTGAACTGGACTCTTGGTTTAAAATAATTCTGAGGTTTGTCGGTGTTTTGGAGTGAAGTSCTGGAGAAAGTGAGCAAAGTGCTGGAGAAAGTGGCATCAACTCAAATTTTACTGCCTGCCCTGCATCACCTTTGATGCCTTCTCTCCTTTTTCCTGCAGGGCATTGATTTTTGTCCTGGCCAGAATGTGTCTGGAGTGACAACACACACCCAGGAGGAGCACACGTACCTGCCCCTGCTGTTCCACCTGGGCAGGGAYCCTGGAGAGAAATACCCTTTAAGGTGAGCCACTTGATGAGATTTAATGAAAATTCAGCAGTGTGAGCATGCAAAATTCCTATTCTTTGGTAGCTGGTTCTTGAAATCTTAAAAACTCTCCCAGAAAGCCATGCTGGGAAATAACAGAAAAAAGAAAGGAAAAAGAAAGAAGCAAACCTTATTTTCAGGTGGTCAGATGAGATGGGTGTGCAATGGACTCCCTGATCTCGTTGTTCCTGTTCCATGTCCTGCAGCCCCTTGGGGAGGAGAAAAACCCCATTTTTGGGCAGGGCAGGGCTGAGTGCAGTCAAACAGGGCAGCTGTGCCCTGTTTTGGGCCAGGGAAGGAAGAACCAGGCACAGAACTGAGGGGCTCTGGGTGTTTTGGGATAGGGAAGGAAGAACCAGGAGCTGGGGGGCTCTGGGTGTTTTGGGCCAGGGAAGGACCAACCAGGCATGGAGCTGGGGGGCTCTGGGTGTTTTGGGCCAACCAGGCATGTTTTCTGCTGGAATCTCTGGAGAGCACACCAGTAACCTTCCAGTCTCCTACCCCAGCTGAGGGAGCTGCTCCAGAGGGTTTTAGCAGGAGGACTTTGTGCCCAATGCTGCTTCATCCTCGGGCTCTCCTGGCTGTCTGAATCCATTTTCCTCTAAGCCTGCTATTGTAATATTTATCTCTGGCACACACCATGCCCTGAGAGATTCCTGTAAGGATTTATGCAGTCATCAGCCAGCAGAGCCCACAAAGAACTCTGCCACCTCCGAAAATGCTCCCAAGGTGTCCCCACCTCCCTCCCTCCCTCCCTCCCTCCCTGCAGCAAAAGCAGGGACACGCAGCCTCATCCCTCACCAGTGGCTCTGACTGGGAGAGAGTGGAAATAAATCAAGAGGGACCAAGTGCTGCTGGGACTGCCTGCCCAGAGCTGGGCTTGTGCAGCAGCCTGGAGAGGCAGAGATGTTTTCTGAGCTGACAGGGCTGCAATTACTCAACTGTTTTGAATAATTGARTGGACACACTCACCCCATTCCTTCCAGGGGAGCTGAGCCTGTGCTGTCCACAGAGTGTTTTCATTGGGGAGAGGAGGGGAGGARAAAGATTTCTGTTCTCTCTGGCTGAACAGAGCACTTTGGAGCTGCATCAGGCAGTGGGTAAAGCTCTTTGGGAGCTCTGCTTCCACTGCATTCCAGCACTGATGAATAAAGCACAGCTGCAGCTCYRGGGCTGGAAATACAGCTCAGTGAAGGTAAACTGGGCTGGGATTCCAGGTGAGACATGGAAAGTTTAACAATTGCTCCATTTCCCAGGAGCCTGGAGTGGCAGGACACAGGGAATGGCTTCCCACTCACAGAGGGCAGGGTTAGATGGGATTTGGGGAGAAATTCCTCCCTGTGAGGGTGGGGAGGCCCTGGCACAGGGTGCCCAGAGCAGCTGTGGGTGCCCCTGGATCCCTGGCAGTGTCCCAGGCCAGGCTGGACAGGGTTTGGAGCACCCTGGGATAATGGAAATTGTCCCTGCCCATGGCAGGGGTGGGACAAGATGAGCCTTAAGGTCCCTCCAACCCAAACCATTCCAGGATTCTGTGATTTTCTTTTGGGAAATGAGTGTACAGAAATAACCTCTTTGTTCAAAAATCAAACCAAGGGCTAGGAGTCACTGCACTGTGGTTTGCCTGCTGTGTTTGTCACCCGTGTCACCTGCTCCAGGTGACCCTGCCTTGCCAGGGGGATAGCACTGGATAATCTTTAGAACTCCCAACCCTAAATACTCTGTGATTCTGGGGTTCTTTGATGCTGTTTGTGTTTCCTCTGGATCCTTCTGGATTTCCCTCAGAGGTGTTTGCAGCACCTGCTTCCCTGGGATTTCACTGTTCCTCCCCACCACCATGGAGTGAGCATTGAAATAAATTCCAGCGTTGCATCTGCAATCATTTCTCATATGGTTGCATTGATTTTTCGGATATTCACAAGCTGTTGCTTTGATTGAATTTTATGGCAAGATTATGACACGATTATGGAGAGCTGTGCTGGTGTTTATTATGCAGCCCCTAATAGAAACCCTCTTTTTAGCAAACCACTCTTCCTTTCTCCAGCACATTCTGCTGCTATTGTCTCCTCTCTGGTCACAATGGAAAACTCATGGGAAGTGGGTCTCCTCTATCGAATGTGGTAATTAAATTATCCTCATTTGTGGAGCTGTTCCTGGTGTGTATTTTTATTTAGCTTAATTATCCCCCTTGGCAGGGAGCCTGCTGGGAGTCCCGACACTAATGTTGCTCCAAAGGGAATCCAGCATCCTCCTCCCAGCCTGCATCTGTCTGTCCCTTCATGCTGGCTCTGTTCCCTCTGCCTGCTTTTGCTCACTTTTTATTACATTTATTCCTTATTTAGTGCAGCCTTTTCTTCTCCCTTGAAACGATTTGAATAATCTGTCATCTCTCTTGGTTTTGGAGTGGGGTCACGTGCAAGGCCACCAGCAGTGGGTGTCACTGCTGCTCAGGAGGGCCTGGCATCACATGCACCTCCAGAGGGATTTGCTGTTTCTATATTTGGGATTTAGAGCCAGGGAATCCCACAAATCAGCAGCTCAGTCACCTGCAGCAACACCCCTGACTTGCAGGGTTGTGACACTGCATGTGCAGGACACACACAGACAATTCTTCAGGGCTACAATTTCCTAGATTCAGGGAATATTTAAGATTGGAAAAKACCCTCAAGTGCCATTAACCTGGCCCTGCCAAGCCCACCTCTGTTTGGGTCATCTCATGGGGGCTGGAATGAGATGAGCATTAAGGTCCCTTCCCACTGAAACAATTCCATGATTTTGTTATTCCATATTGGGCAGATGAGTGTATAGAAATAACCTCTTTTTCCAGAAGTCCAACAAAGCTTTTCAGTCTTTGTTGAAGTGCTGCTCAAGGGATCCCTGAAAATGCAGATCAGAGGCAGCAGGTGACACGTTCAGTTCCTGCAGGTGAAGCAGGACAAGTCCTTCCTGTCCCTGGCAGGGTTCACTGCATTTCCTGGAGCTTACAGACAGTGCCAGCACAGCCTGGCACCCACAGCAGCACCTCCCATGCACTGCAGAGCCTGCTCAGGCCATTCAGGGTCCTGTCAGCATGCTGGGGACTTGTCTGGCTGTGCTGAGCCACCTGGCACCCTGCACTTGTGTTCCCTTCATGTGCCTCATCCCTGCTCTCAGCTAGAGCAGCTCCTCTGGATTTGGCTGGATCCCCCCAATTGCTGCCAAGGAACACAGTTGTGTTTGCTCCTTTGCCTTGAAATGACATCAAATTCTGGAATGGTTTGGGTTGGAGGGACCTTAAAGCTCATCCAGTGCCACCCCTGCCATGGCAAGGACACCTTCCACTGTCCCAGGGTGCTCCAAACCCTGTCCAGCCTGGCCTTGGACACTGCCAGGGATCCACAGGGGCAGCCACAGCTCTGGGCACCCTGTGCCAGGGCCTGCCCACCCTCACAGTGAGGAATTCCATCCCAATATCCATCTGTCCCTGCCCTCTGTGAGTGGAAATCAGTTACCCCTTGTCCTGTCCCTCCATCTTTTGTCCCAAAGTCTCTCTCCAGCTCTCCTGGAGCCTTTTAGACCTTTGTGTAAGAGTTACCTCATCCTTGTTGGTAAGAAGTTAATCCTTTGTGCCTTTTTGTCATCTSAGAGGTTGGCTTGATAAGGCAGACTGTGGGATAGAAAATATCTCTTTTTTATAGCTCTCAACTTTAAAATCTAGCTAAGAATGAGTGTGAGGCAGCACAGAAAGCAGCAGCATTTCCTTGAGCCTAAGCAGGGCTTTGTTTCCTCCCTGGATGCAATAATGGGGGATTTTGCTTCATAGCAAAACACTCAAACTGCCCTTGTTACCAAATTTATCCAAATGCAGAACTAAAAGATCTGATAGGTTTTATTCTTGGCCAGATTYTGTTATCTTTGGGCTGTGGTGTGTGTGCTCAGTACCACAGAGGGAACTGGCTTCTCCAAAGTGRCAAATTCAGTGAAATTATCTGTTGGTAACATCTTCACAAGCAGTTGTCAGCTTTATTAATTGAGTCAGATTCTTGTTTATACACACATTTGCTAAAATACTGCATTACCAGTCAAGAAGAACACAAAGAAAGATTTATAAATATATATAAATATATATATATATATGTGTAAAGCAAAGTTGGCACAGCTAAAAATACTGTTGCTAAAACACCTCATGCAACCTGAAGTAGAAAAAGTGTTTTGAAGCCAAAGAATTTCTAACAGAAATCTCTGAAATTCTGCCAGTTTGAGCCAGAGGTGCAAAGCTTAGTAACAAGTAAGGACAGGGTAAGTACAGCCTGCTCACACCTTGTTGTTGGTCTGTAGCAGCTTCTGCTCTGAGCAATGAGTTTATTGAATTATGAACATCAAAATTCCTGTGTTTTACTTAGGGCAATGGATTTTACTATTATGGAAGAAAATGGAAGTGATAAGGCTTGGTTGATGAACATAATGATTTTAGAACACATTAATTAAGAAGAGAGCTCACAAGTGCCTATTTCGAGCAGATGGAAWATTCAGGAAATCATCAGAGAGGTAATTGCAGTGGTTATGGAGCCAGAAAAAAAAGGGAAGGAGCTCCTGAAGGGAAGCTAAAGGGGAAAGGATCTGATAGAAAAGTTGCCAGTCTCACCTTAGTGCTCAGGGCACAAACGTGGCTGTGGGGAAGAGAGAGAAGGTGCAAAACAGAGGGAAAAATGAGAATAATAACAAAGARCAAGGATTGTGCCCAGGGGAGGTGCTGACTCCTCATCCTGGAAAAGAGGGAAATGGTACCAGCTGTGTCACACCGGTGAATTTGCAGCTGCCACAGGAGAGGTGGCACTGAAAATGTGGAAATTGTGGATAAAGAACCTCAGAGGTGGCAAGAAAATCCACAGAGCACCAAAAACAGCGTGGATGCAGCAAGGTGGGAGTGGTACAGAGCCAGCTCAGAGGGAAGGAGGGAAATAAAATCCACCAGTGGAGGAGAATCAGCAGCCTGGAGATTGGGAATGGAGACAAACASCTCTGGATCCATGGCTGCCCTTCCCCATCCCTGGAACCCGCCTGTACCTCGTGCTTCATCAGCCATGAGTTCTGGGGGCAGTGATGCTGCATAAACAGCAATGCTGGGAGGAAAAAGCTGCATGAACCAGCTGGAAAAAAATGCAAAATGCAGTTTGAGATGCACATCATCATCATCATCTTCCATCATCATCATCTTCTTCAGAGATGGGCCCAGGCAGTGCTGCAGCCCCAAGAAAGTGCCCTGAAGAACACAGTGCTTAAATTACGATTCAGAAATACCGCTGGAAATGAAACTTCAGGAATCCCATGGGAAATTAAACTTCAGGAATGCCACAGAAGCAGCAGCAGCAGGATCAGGTGGATGTTTGTTGTTTTTTGTCACCTGTTCACACACACACAAAGGCTTTACTGCTCTCTCTGCCTTTATCCCCTTTGCCATTTCAATGCTGTGCTTCTTCACAGTGAAGTCCAGTAGAAAGGCAGGATTCTGCAAGCTGGGGAGGTCAGACTTCCATGAAAACAGGTGAGCAGAGGATCAGCACCATCACACTTTGGACTCGACCATCCTGGAGCYCTTTTCCAGYCTGAATGATTCTGRGATTCCAAGATTTCCTGTGGCTGAGTGGCCACATCTGTGCCCCAAAATGCTGCTGGATGGACCAGAGGTGACCTGGGGTAAGGGCCACCTTCACTCTTTGATTCCTCATTTGTTTTCCTTTGGCTCCTCTGAGTCTCTCCAGTAATTCCAGCAGCAGARCCCCAAACCTGTCTCTGCCTCCTGCATTGTGCAGACCTTAAATTGCAAATAAACTTGATAATAGAAGAGAGGAACTGAGGAAGACTGAATAATAAGACAAGATCAAGACTTGGATACCACGGTGCTGCGAAGCCTCAAAGCACTGATAACAGATCAAATCAAATTATCAGAATCTGGGTGTATTTCACAATTAAAAATAATGGTTTTAATTAAAATAAGTCCAGGGGAGAAGGAAGTGAAGTATCATTAGCCACGTTTTGTGCTCTTCCCATAACTTCATATCAATCTGAGAGCTGCTATTCATCGAATCATGGAATCCTGGAATGRTTTGGTTTGRAAGGGACCTTAAAGTTCCTCCAGTGCCATGGACAGGAACATTTTCCACTGTCCCAGGCTGCTCAAAGCCCCATCCAACCTGGC
>NW_026624257.1:95086-113891 GCF_030028575.1 Malurus melanocephalus
ATCCCCTATATAAAATATATAATTCCCATTTTTTTCCAGGGTGTAAAACATCTGGGAATCCCACTGAAAATGCTCCTGGATTTATTTGGGTGCTGATTTATTTGAGAGTACCTTTATTGATGGCAGAGAATCGCCAGGGTGAAAGCCCCATGAGCGCAGAATGGAATTCAGGTTTCCATGAATCCTCTATATAAAATATATAATTCCCATTTTTTTTCCAGGGTGTAAAACATCTCGAAATCCCACTGAAAATGCTCCTGGATTTGTTGGGGTGCTGATTTATTTGAGGGTGCTTTTAGAGAATCGTGCCCTCCTCGCTGCCCAGGGTGAGAGCCCGAGGAGCGCAGAATGGAATTCAGGTTTCCATGAATCCTCTATATAAAATATATAATTCCCATTTTTTTCCAGGGTGTAAAACATCTCAAAATCCCACTGAAATGCAGGATTTGTTTGTGTGCTGGTTTATTTGAAGGTACCTTTATTGATGGCAGAGAATCACCAGGGTGAGAGCCCCAGGATGGCAGCAGAGTTGGTGTGAGACAAAGCCCGCAGCTCGGAGGGCACTCTGGGGTTAAACCCAGCGCGGTTCCCCGGAGCTGCCGGGGGATGCTGGAGCAGATTGCAGCGGTACAATTAGGGCAAATGAAGGAAACACAGCCCACACCTGTGCCTGGGACCCTGAGCTCCCATCCAGCCCTGATTGCATCTCCAGGGACTTCCCGGAGGTAAAGTGTCAATTAGTGTAATGACCCTGGACTTTGTCCACTCTGCTCTCTCTTTCTGAGCACAGAATAATTTCATGGACGCCGAGGGATCTGTTTGAGGCAGCTCCTCACACAGCAGCTGCTCACCCTCTGCTTGTTGCAGGGCTGTTCCCAGCTCTCCTTTGCTCTAGGGTGAGCTGCAGTAGGAAATGCAGCTCACACACAATGCTCAAACACCTGTACGGAGAAATCCATCCCTTTTTGGAGCAGGGAATGCTGCAAACCTGGCCTGGCAGCCCTGGCCTGTGTGTKCATTCCAGGGACTGCAGGTAGGAGAGATTCCCAGCTCCCTTAAAACTCAGACTGATTACCATGAGGTAATTAGCCCCGTTTTACATGCAAATTCCAGGCACTCTTGCAGATTTTGTCTCAAAATGCACTTTAACTCCTGTGCAGTCAGTAAATACTTCACAAATCCATGGATGTGGGATTTGGGGGTATTGTGGAGCTGAACAGGAATATCTGAGAAAAAGCTGAGTTTATCAGAGCCAGGAATCTCCATGGAGCCAAGGCAGGAAAACCAACCCCTGTGGAAAGGGGATCTCCATGGGGTCAGGAAAAGAAAACTGAAATCCWTGGRGWGYGGGGTTAGATGGGATAATGGGAAAWTGGGATATTGGGAAGGAATTYSTTCCTGTGAGRRTGRRSAGGCCCTGGCACAKGGTGCCCAGAGCACCTGGCAGTGYCCAAGGCCAGGCTGGAYRGGGCTTGGARCAKCCTGGGATGGTGRAATTTGTCYCTRCCCATGGCAGAGKGTTGAGCTGGATGAGATTTAAACCCCCTCTGACCCAAACCATTGCAGCGTTGTCCAATTCTGTGAAATTTAGGAGCTCCTCAGGATACTCTGGATTTCAGGGTGGTCTGCCAGCTCTCTCCTGCTGCCTGTGAGAGCAGCAGCTCCATTTGCTCCAGCTCCTCATCCCACGTTCCCTTCCGGCTCTCTATCAGCACAGCTCAGGCCCAGCCCCACAATCAGCCTCTCCCTGGCTGCCTGCCRAGCTGGGATATTTATAGGGTTTACTGGAAACTCTTGGCACATTGCTGGCCTTCGAAATGTGATTGTTTTGCAAAGAAGGAAATTAGCTGGAGAGTGGGGCTGGTGGCCAGCTTGGCCTGGGAGCACAGGGAGCCCGAGGTCAGGACTCAGCTGCATTGTTTCTTTTATCTTCAGAAGGAATTTGCCGCTCTCTGCAGGGTTTTTGGTGTTTTTTTTTTTAAAAATGATTCTTAATGTGATGGACAAAGTGAGATCATTGTTAGGAATCCTGCATTTTAGTAATTCTGGAGGTGTTAGAGAAGTGCACCCTGAGCCACTGCAACCAGTACCTGCTGGAGGAAACGGGTGGATCCGAATCTGGTGATTTATAACCACATTTCAGGCACGGCAGATGGGTCCCAGCTTGGAATAATCAGGCTGTAGTGGAAGAATGTGGATGGGGCAGAACCTCGGGATGTTGTGGAATGGGGAGGTATTCTTGTCTTGGACAAGGCCCTTCTATTCTTCTCCTTTCTGTTTGCATAATTTTAGTTCATTTCCTTGGTGACTGTGGAGTTGAACTGGCCCAGGGTTGTGTTTGAAACCCTTCCTGAGAACGCTCTTRTWAAACAAAATATTGACATTCCCTSTGCTTGCCTACAACAAACGCCTCCRCCCGGGGCAGGTGTKCCAGGAGAACATTGGAAYGGGGTGGGATGAGTGTGGGGAGCTGGGGGACCTCAGGTGGGACCTGCTGGAAGGGTGGTCTTGGGACAGTTCTGGAAAAATGTTTGTTTGGTGTCTGGGAAGTTTCCGGGATAATTATTGAAGGGACAGCTCCTGGACAGCCCAGAAATGCACTTTTGTTTGCTAAGATTAGAAATCCACGTGAGCTCGCAGCAGATCTGTACCACGAGGAGACATTTGGGGCCTCTGGAGCAGCAGTTTGAGCTGATCTGAAATGCCAGGATCAGGGCATTTCTGGGGAGGATGAGCAGAGCACCTGCACCTTGCCAGCCTGGATTCATTCCCTTCAGGGCAGGGTGTTTGCACATCTCCTCCCTCCTCATGGCCCAGGGACAATCCTCTGGCCCATCCTGGTGATGTGGGTCCCAAATAAAGTCCCAGCAGTAACGCTCTTCTCTCCCCATTGCAGTTTTGCCAGTGAGGAATACCAGCGAGCCATGGGGACAATCTCAGCACTGCTGCAGCAGCACAAGGACACCCTGGTGCCAGGCCAGCCCCAGCTGAACGTGTGTGACCGGGCAGTCATGGTGAGACACGCTGGAATCCTTGCATTCAAATGGAGTTTGGCAAAGTTTCATGAAATGTCACTGCTGGGAAGGGATGGAGAAGGGATGGAGAAGGGATGGAGGAGCGATGCACGGGCACCTGTGGTTTCCTTCCTCAGAGACAGGGCAGAGCCTTCTCCTTTCTAATCCCCTGCTGCAGTTCTCAAAATCACACAGTCATGAATTCTGGGATGCTCTGGGTGGGAAGGGACCTTAAAACTCATCCAGCCCTACCCCCTGCCATGGGCAGGGTCACCTTCCACTGTCCCAGGGTGCTCCAAACCCTGTCCAGTTCATCCTTGGGCACTGCCAGAGATCCAGGGGCAGCCACAGCTGCTCTGGGCACCCTGTGCCAGGGCSTCCCCACCCTCACAGGGAASAATTCCTTCCCAAAATCCATCTAACCCTGCCCTCTTTCGTTTAATTCCTCAAAGGGACACTGCCTCTTTTTCAATGATGTATCTTTGGTCTTGCTCTATCTCCTCCAATCCCAAATTTTCCAAAGTATTTACAACTTGAAACATTTTCAGTCCTGTTTTCTCTTTCGAGTCTCCTGTTGGAAAGTTACAGTTTGGCTTCCCTGTCAAACACTGCTTGGTTTGTTGAGAACCTGGGAGAGAAACTGGATAATCTGGGGGAGGCTGTCAGTTGACAGGAGGTTGTGTAGTCTGAGGGAATGTGTCTGTGGGCTGACACAGAATAGTAACAGGCAGGATCTTCCTGCTGCAGAAATCATCCTGTGAATCAGTCAGAGCCTGCTGCCTCTGGTCTGTCACCAGCAAAGAACAAAATGTGGAGCTCTGTCCCCTCAGTAACAAGGCAAAGATCTTTCTTAGCTTTGTCCCATCTCTTTATTTTTGGACGTTAAATAGGAAAAAGATTTGAAGGCCCATTGTTTCTGTGTTGTTTTCTTTCCTTATTCAACTTTTCCCTTCATGAACCCTGTTCTGTGCTCCTCTGGGATCTTTGTGATCTCTGTGCTGCCACAGCCCTGCACTGCAAAGGCATTTTGTCCAAAACTGCTTCACAAATTGAAGGCCATCAGAGGCAGAAAGTGAGCTGGGGGATCCTAATCCCAGGAGAAACATTTCAATCCCAGCAGGAAACCTTGGAGAGTTTCCAATCTGTGTACACTGCTCACAGGATCATTCCATGGTCACTACACTAAAATATCAGGCACCAAATTGAGACCAGAAATGAAGAAAAGCAAATCTTTTGGGAGTGATTGTATTGCTGGGGTGAACTGGAGCCCAAATCTGTCTTTGGGGGATGCCTGGCTCAGAGCTGTGGTGTCCCCAGTGCTCCCAGTATRGACCAGCAATGGGACTGGGACTGTGCAACTGCAGCACAAACCATTTTTTGTTCCCTTTTCCCACATTTCATGTGTTCCTTTGGCTCTCAGTTCCTTCTGCAGAGGGGTGGGAATTCTCCAGCCGTGGTTGCACATTTTAAACCTGAGAAACAGATTTAGGGAACAGATTAATTGTTCTGCAGGCCTGAGGATCACTGTTCTTCCAGCACAGCTCCCTCTCTGTCTGCTCCTCTGCACAAATATCTGGTGTCTCACTGCCATCTGTTGTCAGCTCCATGGAATGAAAACCTGCTCCAGTGGTTTTTTTTTTCCTGCAGTTAAGCTTTTCTTTTCCTTAGGAATTTAATTCCAAAAAAATAGAAAAACTGGCAGGGTGAAAATCAGCAAAACTGAAGGCAAGAGGTCAGYGTTGAGCTGGCCTTTAATAGGGGACAGCAGGACATTCCTGTGGATGGACAGACATGAGAGAGGGAGGGACAGACAGTGAGCACAGAAGATTTCTGAAGGCAGAATGGGAATTGTTACCTGCCCTTCCCATGACCACAATCCCTAATTTTAAATGGCAAAACCCCAGTGAAATTTAAGGAGTTTATTTATTGAAATTCCTTCCTCCCTGAATCCCTCTGGAAGCTGAGGGTGGCACTGGATCTCCTTTGTGCTGTCCTTTCTCTGTTGCACACATTGAGGTAGCTCAAGAAACATGGAAACGAGGAAAACAAACAGTTTTGGTGTGCAGGCACTGGAAAAGGTGTCTCAGGAATGCTCTGCTCCATCTGCTCATGGATTCATCCATCAAAATGCTCATTAAAATACCAGCATTCTTATCTCTCTCACACCCTTGGCCTTCTGCTGCCTTCTCCTTCCTCACAAAGTGCTGGAGAATGGGAACTATTCTGGAATCCCAGGAAAATGGGGATGTCACCAAAACCTGACCTGGTTTCTCTGTGCTGCTGCAGGGGAGAGAGGAGGGTCACCATCATCACCATCATCCCAGCAAAGTGCACTGGGAAAGGCCAGGAAGGACTTGAGAGGGAATCCTGAGCTGCAGAGGATTTGTAGCCTCTCTTAGAGCTTTTATTTGAGCAGTGTTTGGAGTGGGGAAGTTTATGAGCCTGGAGGCTTCAGCTCCAAGAAGAGTTTCATTTTTCAAGCAGGACATAAAAGTGTCTTTGTGAGCACCATGAAGAGCTGGTGGGGTGAGAGCTTAGCAGATAGTTGCTGTGAATCATCTTTCTGTCTGCTTTTGTTTGTTTTTAACAGAACTGGTCCCCTCCAGGCTGTGAGAAGCTTGGGAAGTGCCTGAAAGCTCCAGAGTCTGCTCCTCAGAAATGCTCTTGGCCTCACTGAGACCCTCCAGAGGTACCCAGAGAGCCCAGAACAGCCCAGGACATCCCATTTGCAAAGCGTGTGTGCTCCCGTTGGCACTCCTGTTTACACAGGAAGGGTGTGATGTGTGCATGATATCATCCCTTGCTCTTCCAAAAGGGCCAGTGTTTATATTGCTCGTGCTCAGGGTTTAGCCTCTACTCCTCTCTTCTTCCAGTTGTTTCCCTAAATGGTAACTCCAGTGGGGATTGTTTCAGCTCTGAAAGCTCTGGGCACAGCTCTTGGGTCACTTCTGCTCCTTCCCCCCATCCTTCTCACTCGGGTGCCCCAAAAGGAGCCATGGGACAGCTCAGGAAACTCAGAGCTGCCAGAGAGCCCTGCCCAAACTGCCCATGTTTTGTTTGCCTGTAACTTGTTGTTTTAACATTTGCTTTCCATTGTGAACTCTGGACATCAACTTGTTTTTGCTTTCTCCCTAAATTGGTGAGCTCTGGGTGCAAACAGGGGATCCCTCCTGTTCCCAAGGGGTTGGATCTGGGGAGAGCACCCTGACCTCATTCTGTGTGTAGCTGTGAACATTCCCTGGGTTGTGGTTTAGGGTTCAGTATTAGATCAGTGTTACAGCCCCTGCCTGTGCCTGGAAAAGGCCAGAGTGCCAGGACAAGGGGCAATGGATTCCCACTGCCAGAGGGCAGGRTTAGATGGGAYAGTGGGAAGGAATTGTTCCTTGTAGGACTGGTGAGGCCCTGGCACAGGGTGCCCAGAGAAGCTGTGGCTGCCCCTGGATCCCTGGCAGTGCCCAAGGCCAGGCTGGACAGGGCTTTGAGCACCCTGGGAACAGTGGAAGATGTCAGAGTTGGAACTGGGTGATTTTTAAGGTCCCTTCCAACCCAAACCATTGCAGTATTCTGTTGCCTCATTGTTGGTGTGCAGGAGGCTCGTGAGGAGCTGGAGATCAGGTCTTCATGGCGGGGGTTTCTTTAATTTCCAAAAGTCTGAAGCTGTTCCCAGTCACGTTTCCCATCTCATGCTCTGGGCCCAGCCCAGGGCAGGCTCAGAAATGCCCCTTTACATCAGCCCTTAACTCCTGACCCTGTTTGCAGCACAGCTCTCTGAGGAATTCTCCTGGTGCAAACTCTCCCCAGCCTGGGCGTAGCTGTCCTTTAGCCAGAGTTCCTGGGGAGCACAGAGCCTTTGCTCTGTTCACAGGGCAGATTCCTGCTCTGCTTGGAGCCTGCTCCACACCCTTCCCTGTCTGATAAACCTGTCCTGAGCAAAGCCAGGGCTGCAGCTGGAAGGAGCCCTGGGCCTGTTTGGGTTCAGACTGAAAGGGGAATTCATGTCAGATATGGGGAAGGGATTCCTCCCTGTGAGGGTGGGGAGGCCCTGGCACAGAGAAGCTGTGGSTGCCCCTGGATCCCTGGGCAGAGCCTGGAGCACCCTGGAACAGTGGAAGGTGTCCCTGCCRTGRCWGGGGTGGCACTGGTTAATCTTTCAGGTCCCTTCCCACCCAAACCATSCCATGATTCCCCATTAGCCCCAAGAGCGACCCTTGCACCCCTGCAGTGTTTCCCACAGCCCACACGCCCTGTCTGTGCTGCCTTAGGTCAATCCAGGTGCTCTGTACCTGCAAACAGCTCAGCTTCCTCCCCAAGCAAAGCTTGGAGCTGCTGGAGAGCTCTGCTTCGGTGCCAGCAGTGCTCCCACCTGCTCTGAGCTCTGAGCTGCTGTTCCTGCCCTCCCTGTAATCCCAAACACTCCCATTCTCCCCATTCCCACGGTTCATGCTACCTGTACTCCCTCCCTTCCTGGTGATTCCCAGCGTGTCTCACAGGCTGGAGAATCCCATGGGATTGGAGCAAGGACAGCACTGAGTCAGCTCTGTTTCCCCTCCCAAAATCCCAGCCAGCATTTCACAGATCCCTGCACATCTGCAAGTGGCATTTGTTTACAGCCCACATTTCTTCGCTGCTTTAGGATGTTCCCAGTTGTCCTTTGAGTGTGTCCTGGCACTTCCAGCTCATCCATAGCATTGCTCCTTGTTTGGACACAGCTCCAGGCTCGGGAGATGGGGCTGGCACTCCCTTGGAGGGGAGGGGAGGGCTGGGAGCAGCTCTGGGTGGGTCAGCACAGGACACCAGATAAAACCAGTAACTCCCCATGTGCTGGGGCTGCTCTGCCTCTGCTTTAGTGCTTCTCCATGTCCAGAGAAGGGAATGGAGCTGGGGAAGGGTCTGGAACCCCAGGAGAGGCTGAGGGAGCTTGGAAAGGGACTCAGGGGGGACCTTGTGGCTTTGCACAACTCCTGACAGGAGGGGGTCGGGCTCTGTTCCCAGAGAACAGGGACAGGAGGAGAATTGTGCCAGGGGAGGTTTAAATTGAGTATTAGGGAGTTTTCCTCATGGAAAGGGTGGTGGTGGAAGCCCCATCCCTGGAAGTGTTGAAAACCATGAGGGTGTGGCATCGAGGGCATGGTAGAGGTGACCATGGTGGTGGCACTAAGCTGAGGGTTGAACTCGATGATCTCAAAGGTCTTTTCCAACCTTAATGACTTTGATTCCACAATTGTGTGACCCAGAGCTGTCAGAGGAGCTGATTTTGTGTTCACTGCAAAAATCCCACCAGAGGAGGGAGTCCAGGCTGCAGCTGCCTGGAAATCCTGTCAGCCCTCAAACCCAGTGAGGCACCGACACTTTGTGGGGTTTTGTGCTGCTGAGGAAGAGTTCCCACAGGATCAGAGCTGAGCCCTGCCCAGCCCTGGGAGTGCTCTGGTTATCTCCTCCTGTCCCCTGCCTGCTGCTTTCTCCTTTTCTCCTTTTCTCCTTTTCTCCTTTTCTCCTTTTCTCCTTTTCTCCTTTTCTCCTTTTCTCCTTTTCTCCTTTTCTCCTTCACAGCTGTGTTTTGGAAGCTGCTTTGCCCCCGGAATCTGCTTGGGACAAACCACCCTGCCCTGAGCAGCCCCGGGGTTTTGTCACCCTCCCAGCACAGCAAACCCTCCTTTCTCCCTGCAATAATCTCAGGACACAGATCCTGGAGGTCAGCTTGGCACTGGGAAACGAGTTCATGGAGTGTCTGTTTAGAATAAAAGGACACGGAGCAGATAATAAATAATCAGGGTTTAATGTGACAAAGCTTCTGCTAGAAATTTAAATTAGAAGAGTAGTTTTACAGGTGGGAAATAGGAGGAGTTTTAAATCAATGTCTGTCCTAAAAATGTACAGATTTCAAAGTTGTGAGGTGAAGAACTAATGAAGAAAAATAAAATAATTTCTCAGAAAAATGCAGTCTGTGGTTTCACCTGTGAGCCAAGGGAGCACCACCTTGCTGTGGGACACTCCCAGATTGGCCTCCTGGATCATGGGACTGACTTGGGTTAAAAATAACTTGGTTTGTTTTCCCGGAATTATTTTTACCATGGATCAATGTCCTGGCCCACACAGAGCAGTGCAGAGGCTGGGGGGAGCAGGGTGGGGATGGTGCCTGCAGCCCCCCCCCCCGAACCCATTTAGGGCACAAAGTGACCTCATCTGCCCTTAAAAACCATCCTGAGTGCTGTCCTGAACCTTCCCAGTTTGGGAACAGTTTGGAAACTGGGGCAGGAGCGGGGCTGGAGGGATTTCCTGCCCACTCAGGGACCTGCAGCAGCCAAACTGGTCTGGTGGTGGCTTCTCTCCTCCAGCAGAGAGACAGAAATGCCGAAGGAATGCCAGAGTTTAGGGCTCTGATGTTCCTTTCTTTATATTTATTATGCTGAACGCTAAAAGCTTAATATCTTGCCAGGCTAAGAGTCCGAGGAATTTCTTTCTTGCCTTTAATTTGCAATTAGCTGAGCCTCTCAAGCCTCCCTTCTCTGCCCCTGAGGCTCTGTTATCCTCCCACCCTCTGCTAAGAGAAGCTTCCGAAATGGATGGAACAAATAATCGTGGAAAAAAAAAAACTCCGGCTGCATTTCCAGGCTCTGGCTGCAAAAGTGGAGCCTTGGTTTCAAATCCTGCGGCGACAAATGGATTATTTCGGTGGCAAATTGGTCCCTGGGGATGGACAATTTGGGGAGCTGAGCACTGGAACTGGGAAGCAGCAGATCAATTCTGAACACTCAGAGCTGGGGTTAATGCCCTGCAAACTGCTTTGAGTGCAGTGATGAGGGATGACACGGCTCTGCCTGGCCCAGGGGAAGCTTGGGAATGTGGGGTTAAGGGGAAAAAGGGAAAATTTGGACAAGGGAAGTGAGCAAGACTCATGGATTTGCTGGTGAAAACTGAGGGCTGATTTTTTGGGCAGTGACAGTGGGTTTTGACTAAAAGAAGTGGAACTGGTAACTCCAAGAAGGAGGTTGTTGGATTTGGGACAGCACTTCCCATACGTGTCAGCTCCAGCCTTCCCCACACATGGACAGCGTCCCAAAATTCCTGATTTCACATAAAGGATCTCCTGAAGGTTGGACACTCTTGTTTTCCCCAGTGATGAGAGCTTTGAAATAACCCCGTGTGAGAATTGCAGCAGCTGAAGAAAGACCTTCAGAAGGTGAGACCTGAACGGAGTTTGTGGGGGAGGAAGGTTTGGGGTGCTGGAAGGGTTTTTTTTTTGGCTGCAGAGTCGCCAGCAGCTTCTGGAGCACAGCCAGCTGAGAAATCCCTCCCCAGGGATCCTGCCCTTGTCCTCAGCACTGGGAAACTTTTCAAACTAAACACATTTTTATTCTCTGAAGAGTTACTTTGCTTGTTCAGCTTCAGAGTGACTGTTCTGCAGTGAAAATGGCCTGTTTTCCCTTTCTTAGCTGTTAGAATACTTGGAAATCAACTTCTCCTTTTGTTTTCGGGTAGCACTGGATGTTTTTCTATGTTATCAGAAAGCAACATTGTGGTGCCCCTTGAATTAAACTGTCAGGTTTTAAGAACAGCTGTAAGGGAAGAACTGAAATCCCATTTTAGGTTCTTTCTTCCTCTGGAAAATGGTTATTTTAAACACCAAGCCTGTTTTCTTTGTATCCCCTTCCACCGTTTAAAGTTTTGTTGTTGCTCGAAGTCTAGTTGGGATTATATAAATCCTAAATAAAGGTGGATCCGTAGCCAGAAGCTTGCAGTCTTTTAGGAAGGAGAAAAAGCCTCTGCTCTGCCTTCCAGCTTCTGGAGAGAGGCAATCTGGCAGCTCTGCGGGCCTTTGTCCCTCTTGGAGTCACTTAACACCCTCTGGGTGACAGGAGCTTGGTAGCACAATTCCCAGCTGAAAGGGAGAGCAGATAAAAGCCAGCAGCGAGGAATGCGTGCCAAATCCATTAGTTCTGGATCAGACACAAAATGCAGGCTGGCCAGAGGAGGGAGAGGCGTTTTGTGCCTTCTCCAAGGGCCTGATCCAACCTGCTGCAGCGGGCACGAGGTGCTGGCTTGGGCTCCAATTAGATCCAGAGCTGGATCACGATGCTTTTCCCTCTTTTAGGGGCACAAAACCAGCTCTGAGGCTTCTACCCCGAGCCCAGGGATCTGGCTGGGGAGCTGCATTCTTCTGGTGTTGAAATAAGATATTTCAAATTTGGTTGGTTTGGGGATTTTTTTTTTAAGGGTTTAAAGGGCATGTGTTTCCTCAGCTGAAATTGAAACGAAACATTCCAGTGGATTTGCAGGGAAATTTTTGTGCTTGTTTTCCCTGATGTTGAAATTTGGGGCATTTTGTTCCACTTCACACTGAAGTGTTAAAATCCTGAACGGAACAGAAACTTCCCGGCTCAGCGCAGCTCTTTAATTAAGCTGATTAGAGTGAGTTCCCAAGCTTTCATATTCCCAGTTTCTGTGTTCCCTGGCTGGGATCTCAAAGCATTTTTAAATCACTGATGATCTCTGTGTCCAGAAGAGAGGCAAAGCCAGAATCTCCAGGGGGATCCAGATTCCAGGTGGTGATTCCAGGCACAGATCAGCCCTGAAGCTCCCGAGCCACAAGCGGATGTGGAGTCACCTCCCGGCTGATATTCCAGAGCCCTTTGACATCACATTTGGAAAGGGGGCCTAGGAAAGTTCTCTGCAGATGGAAATTGCAGCAGGAGTCAGCGGTGTTTGAAAGGTTGAACAATCGCAGGGAAAACTGATTTCCTTGGGCTGTTCCAATCCGGTCTGTGCTGGTATCCTTTGAGATGGGGTAAATCCAGGGTTCTGACAGAAATCTCAGCAATGTTGTCATTTAACTGTGATTTCTGGCAGCTGCATCAATGGAAGCCCAATTTGGTGTGACCTTTGTGCCCTTCCTGGCAGAACTGATGGGGACAGATTGATCCCCTGGCTGTGGGATGGAGCAGTGGGAGCACTCAGCAGCTCATCCTGGTGAGAGCTGCTGGTTTGTCAGGGCTTGGTTGGGGTGAGGGGCTTGGGAACCTCCCTCAGCCTCCAGGAAAATGTGGTGGAGTCTCCTGCTGGAAAGGGTGGGACTGTGGGGGATCACAAACAAGACAGGGGTGACACAGACCCCATTCCAGCTCCTCCCTGCCTGCCTGGCAGGCTGAAAAGAGCCCTTTTCCCAGGAAATAAGCTCCTGCTTATTTATTTCCACGAGTAGGCAGATAAATTCCACCAGCAATTCCATCTGCCAGGAAGAAGAGGAGTTGCTGGAACAGCTCATTGTCCAGTGGTTGTAAGGTCACTGGAGAAACCAGTCCAGCTCGTGGCAGGGAGTGAGAGCGCTGCTGGTTCCACTGTAAGGCTGCGTCCTTCCTCTGAGCTTGCTGCCCTGGAACAGCTGCTCGAGAAGATTCTTCTGGTGCCAAAGAGATTATCTGAGTTCAGGGAAAATCTTAGTTTGTGAGGGAATGGCTGTGAAGGGAGCACGGGCTGTGTCTGGCAGCAGAGAACTTAACGGGAGTTGGGATTGTTCAGCCTGGGGAAGAGACGGCTCCAGGGGGAGCTTAGWGCCCCTTCCAGTGCCTAAAGGAGCTGGGGACAAGGGCCAGGATAAGGGAAATGGCTTCCCCAGGGGTTTAGATGGGATRRTGGGAAGAAATCTTTCCTTGYAGGAGTGGRGAGGCCCTGGCASAGAGCAGCTGCGGCTGCCCCTGGATCCCTGGAAGTGCCCAAGACCAGGCTGGATGGTGCTGGGAGCACCCTGGGACAGTGGGAAGTGTCCCTGGGGCTCTCCAGAGGGTGTGGGGTGAAGTTTTCACCCTCACAGCTCCCAGCAGCAAACGCTGAGCTCAGCCAGGGGTGTCACAGGCTCCAAGTGCTGCTGCTTTCTGCAGCGAGCCGTGGCCAGATGAGCTTGGAGCAGGCCCAAGGTTTATTTGCTAATGGAAGAGGAGATCTGAACTCAGTGGATTTTGCATGGCCAGATGACACTCACATGGGGAAATGGGAGCTGTAGGAGCTCCCTGTCCTGCCCAGGTGACACCGGGAGCTCTTGGTGCAGGACCCAGGGCTGTGTTTTTGTCCCTCTTGGGTGTCAGTCATCCCAACCAACACTTTTAACAAGCACAGAGTGATTCCAGGAGTTCACATGAGGTGATGAGGGGTGGAAAAGCAGGAAATAGTAAAGCCCCGAGGAGCTTGCAGTCTGTGGAAGGCTGGGCAGGGGAGGGGGTGGAAGTGGAACCTTCAGGCTTGGGGTTCCTTTCTGGGGCCGGGGCCAGGGAGGATCCCGGGGCTTTGTGCCCCGGGGAAATCGAGCTCTGCAGAGCAGAACCTGGGTTTCCATCCAAGCAGTGCCTGGGGATTGCAGCTCCATGCACCGGGAAATCAGAGCTCCATGCACGAGGGAACCTGGGCTCCATGCATGGGGCATCAGAGCTCCAAGCCCCAGGGAGTCAGAGCTCCACATCCCGGGGGTACCGATGCCTAATGTCCTGGGGTACCCTGAGGGGGTTGAAGTTCTGGGATATCTCCACGTACTCCATGGCTGCACTGGTAAGTCGGGATTCTGTGCATGGGGATACCACAGCCCCGTGTGCCCGTGGGCTGATGCTCCACGCTCCAGGATATTGGAGCCCTAAATACCGGGGGAACTGGGGCTCCACGCCCCGGGATACCGGAGCTCCACGCACCGGGAACAGTGATGCTCCAGGATACCGGAGCTCCACGCTGATGCTCCAGGATACCGGAGCTCCACGCACCCGGAGCACTGATGCTCCAGGATACCGGAGCTCCACGCTGATGCTCCAGGATACCGGAGCTCCACGCACCGAGGGCGCTGATGCTCCAGGATACCGGAGCTCCACGCACCGGGGGCACAGATGCTCCAGGATACCGGAGCTCCACGCACCGGGGTGCCCAGGATTTACTCCCGGCGCTCTCCCGTGCCCGCCGCTTGGCGGGGCCGCCCCGGAGCAGGCGGAGCCGCTTCCCCCGCCCCGCTCCGCCCGCTCGGCCGTGCCGGAGCTGCGGCGGCTGCGCACGGCGGGGCCGCCATGAGCGACGAGAAGCTGCGCAGGGTCCGCGACCGCGTCCGGCCCTTCCCGGACTTCCCGGAGCCCGGCGTGCTGTTCCGGTACGGCCGGGATGGGGACGGGAACGGGGACCGGGATGGGGATGGGACCGGGACCGCGATGGGACGGGGACGGGGCCAGACCGGGGATAGGACGGGGACGGGAACAGGATGGGGATGGGGACGGGGATGAGAATGGAACCGGGGATGGGGACGGGGATGAGAATGGAACCGGGGATGGGGACGGGGACAGGAATAGACCGGGAATGGGACCGGGACGAGGACTGGGATGGGGCCGGAAACGGAACCGGGGATGAGGATGGGAATGGGAACGGGGATAGCGATAGGGATGGGACCGGGACCGGGGCCGGGAATGGGGTCGGGGAGGGAACCAGGATCGAGATTGGAGCCAGGACCAGGAATAAAACCGGGGCTGTTCAGGTCCGGGGCTCGCTGGCAGCTCCTCTCCCCAGTGCCCATCCCTGGCCCTGGCAGCACCAGGCAGGAGCCTGCCCTGGGCTCAGGAGCTCAGCGTTTCCAGAGCAGCCCCCGGAGGTTTCACTCCCTGCTCTCATTGCAGCGATATCAGCCCCTTGCTGAAGGATCCTGTGGCCTTCAGGACTTTGATTGATCTTCTGGAGGATCATTTGAGGTCATCTTTCCCCAAAATCGACTTCATTGCGGGTGAGTGCTGGTTGGACATCCCTGAGGCTGGGGCAGAGCAGTGCATCCCGGGTGGGAAGTGCGGGGTGACCCTTCTGAAATGCTGTAGCCCTTGGACACAGAAATCACCTGAATATTGGCCTCTGTCATGTGGTAACTCCAGCATGGTTTATTACCCTTCACCTCCTGCTGTGATTTCCTGAAATTCTGGTTTGGGATGTGGCAGGTGCCTTCTGTGCTCAGTGCCAATTAAATAATTCACTGTTAAAGAGAAGGAGCACACCAAGCACACCCTGCTGTGCCTGCGAGGTCCTGTCGGGTCCCTGGGGCAGACTGACCCTGTCCCAGTTCCTTTTCCTCAGCACAAAGAGCCCTGGAGGAGCTCACCTGGCACTGGGCTGAGCAAGGCAGTGCTTGGGCTGGGCTTCAGCCCAGGGTTCAAGGAGCACTGACCAAACCTGGGCCAGCAGTCCTGTGATAAGTGAAGTCTGTGCCCAGAGGTCCAAGGTCCCACTTGTGTGGTTGAGCTGATACCGGGGCTCTGTGGGGTTTATCTCTAAGGAAAAGGGCCTCGGGGGAGGGAAATGGGCTGCTGGGGCCTGGCTGGGTGCAAACAGGAGTCTGGGCTGTGCTTTCAGCCCTCAGAAGTGAGTTTAAGAGCAAATTGCTTTTAGACCCCTCCCCTGAATGGAAGGATAAAATGGGGGGGGGTCATGCCAAGACCCTCTTCCAGTGAAATGGCTCTAATCTGAGTGATGGGATGAGAGGAAAAGGCCTCAAGTTGCACCAGGGAGAGATAGGTTGGATGTGAGGAAAATCAATTCACTGAGAGGGTGGTCAGATATGGGAACAGTCTGCCCAGAGCAGTGGTGGAGTCACCATTCCAGAAAATGTGTGGATGTGGCACCTGGGGACATGGCTCAGTGGTGGCCTGGACCGTGCTGGGAATGGTTGGGTTGGATGCTCTTGGAGCCTTTTCCAGCCTGGATGATCCCTGATGGCTGCTCTGCCCCCCAGGCCTGGACTCCCGTGGGTTCCTCATCGGGCCCCCTCTGGCACAGAGGTTGGGCATCGGCTTCGTGCCTGTACGGAAAAAGGGGAAACTGCCCGGTCCCACCGAGTCCGTCTGCTACACCCTGGAATATGGCAAGGTGACACCTGGGCGGAGCAGGGGCCAGGGCTGGGGGGGCAGGGCTGCTAAAACCAGCGGGGAGGGGGTCCCAAACCGGGTTCTGATGCCGTGGATAACCTGGCACAGCACAGCCGTTGGGAATGGCACTGAGGCGGCTCCGGCCCCGAGCCATGGACACTCCATTTGTGCCCGTGGGTGCTGGTCGGTGCTGTGCTGTGTTTTTTTGAGGGGCTCGTGCTCAGATTTGGTGCTAAATGGCTTTCTTTGGCTTGAATTCAGGGGCATGACCACGGAGAGTGTTCCCCACTCTGGCAGTAAGTGCTGTAAGTCACAGCCTCCCTGCATGGCTTCCCCACCTCCTGCCCTGTAACCCCGTGGCCTGAGCCTCAAACTCTGCCACTCCCGCTCATGACTAACAGCAGCAGGACCCCCAAAGCCAGGCCTAAGCCGTGGGGATTGTTTGGGCCAACCCCAGCATGGGACGAGCTTGCGTGACACATCAGGTGCCAGTATGGATCTGGCTCTGGGCAGAGCTCCCCAGTGCGTGACAATTCCCTCACTGGAGAGCTGCTCTGGGATAAGATTCCACCAGAACTCACATGGTGGAAGTTCAGGATCCTGGCGTGCCAGAGGGTTGGCCCAGCAGTCCCCTCCCTGCTCTGTTTCTGTGGCGCTCCCCCGTAGCTGGAATTTGTGGGGTTTTTGGGGTTTTAGGTGCTGAGTGTTCAGGCTGATGTCGCTGAGGACTTGCCCGTGTTCCAGCATGAGCCAGCAGCTCCTGAGGGGTTTCTCTCCGAGGCCAGACTAAAAGAAAGCTGCTCTTTGCTCCCTGCAGGCCGAGCTGGAAATGCAGAAGGACGCTGTGGAGCCGGGGCAGAAGGTGGTCATTGTGGATGACCTGCTGGCAACTGGAGGTGAGGGAAGCACGTGTGACCCATGCACAGCTGGGTTCATGGAATCGTGGGTGGGATTGGATAAATCACATCAGCCCCATTCACAGCTCCCACCATCCCAGGGTGCTCCCAGCCCTGTCCAGCCTGACCTTGGGCTCTTCCAGGGGTATCCACACCTCTCTGGTGTCTGTTTATCAGCAGCAAGGGAAGCTGTGGGGCTGGACGCTGCCCCCAGAGTGAGGATGTTTCTGCTCCCCTGCACAGGTACCATGGCTGCAGCCTGTGAGCTGCTGAAGAGGCTGAAGGCTGAAATCCTGGAGTGCCTGGTGGTCATAGAGCTGAAAGGCCTGAAAGGGTCGGGAAAGCTCAATTCCATCCCGTTCTACTCACTGCTGCAGTATGACTGAGGAGGAGCAGGGAGCGCTGGGAGCAAATCTGGGGCTTTATTCAGTGAATAAAGGGTGGGAGGGGGGTGAAACACACCGTTTTGAGCATGGCCAGGTGCTCTTCGGGATCTTTAGGATCTTCGGTCCTAAATCCTACATTTGCCAAGACTGTGTTGAGTGTAGTGATCCCTTTTGGAGTTCATCCTTTTGGGAAGGAGGAATAGCCTGATTGTTCAAGAGGATGGAGACCAAGATGCAGCTTCACTCAATCGGAAGTTTTTAGGAGACCAAAGTGACAAAATTGCTGCTGAGGCAGGAGAGCTCTGACAGGGTGCCAGCATTCCCTGAGCTGGGCCTGTCAGCCTCCAAGGAACCTGCTTAAAAATTCCCAAAGAAACACAGGAAATGGGCAAAAAGCAATTCTTTGAGGGATGAATCATGCTGTATTTGACCTCGGGGGATGGTGTGGTTGCTGTGTGCTGTCCCTCAGCAGAGGAAGCTGCTCTCACATCRGGGYTGTRCTTGCWGAGGAGGRTGAAGTGTGTGCTGTGTCCTTACATCAGGATGGTGCTGGTGTGGGTGGGCTCAGCCACTGTTTTCCTTYCCTGGAGACCACAGGCACCTTCAGTTCAGCAGAAATTCCCCATCTCCTGCCCCACACCCCACAGCTGTGCTGCTGCTTTCCCTCTGCCATGGTGGTTGGGGCCATCTGAAAGGCTGCTGCCAGTTCAGAGCCTGCTCTTGGTGGGAGTTTGGTGTCAGGTGAGGCCACAGGAAAGGTGCTCCAGGAGTCTCAGGTGTGGGATGGGTGATGGGTTTGGAGTTGTTCCTCCAGCACGGTTCAGTTTGGTCACAGCTGAATCCCTGTGTGCCAAAACTTCACGAGCCTAAGAACATCAGGGACTGTGTCCCTGGCCCAGCAGGGTCTGGACTCACGGGTAAAATAAATACTCATTGATTTTTATGTTTTCTAAACTGTCTCAGAGCTGTTCTTGCAGTTGCTGGAACTGTTACTGACCCATGGACGTGTCTCCCTGCAGCCCCAGGTGGTCAGTGGAGCCAGGCTGTGGTGTGAGCTCTCCCTTTTCCCCCAAACTCTTGGAATTGTTTCCCAGGGAGCGTTCGGGTACCTTTTCTCTGTACCTTGGCCCAGCCTCTGGCTGGAGCTGGGTACACCAACCCCCCCAGCTCAGCACCTCCCCACCCAGCACCTGGGACCACCTCCCACCCAGCCCTTTTACTTGTAGGGATTATTCCAGCTGGTTTTATCGCCATTTCCTGAAAAGCCTCTTCAGTGCTGCTAAGGAGCACCATTCCTTGGGGATCAGCCTGCCCCAGGGCTCCTGTCCCACAGCCAGCCCCATGGCAGCCAGGGGACCGGGTACAGCTAAGGGGGACAAAGGAAAAAGCCATTCCACCCCAAAGAGCCAGGAGAGCAGCTGCGTGCCGGGGAAGCGGCGTCAGCCCCGCCAGTGCCAGCAGGTGACATCAGGGAACGTGGGGACGGTGCCTGGCCCTGGCTGGGCTGCCAGCAGTCCCTGATGTCATTTGCTTGGAGAGAGGAGGTTGTGCAGGGGCGGCTTCCAGGTGGGAGAAGGGTTTTGTCGTGAGGAGCAGAACGGGAGCTCACTGAGAGCTCTCCTGGGATGGGAGCGAGGCGGCTG
>NW_026624258.1:0-31233 GCF_030028575.1 Malurus melanocephalus
AAACCAAACCAAACCAAACCAAACCAAACCAAACCAAACCAAACCAAACCAAACCAAACCAACCCAACCCAACCAAACCAAACCAACCCAACCAAACCAAACCAACCCAACCCAACCGAACTCAATCAAACCAAACCAAACCAACCCAACCCAACCAAACCCACCCAAACCCAACCCAACCAGAACCAACCCAAATCAAAGTAAACCAAACCAAACTGACTTCTTTGCACTGTCAGAAAAGTAAAAGTGTTATAAGGGATAAATGTGTGGACCTCAGAGCAGGTGAGAAAAACTGGGGTCCTATAAGATGACAAAAAAATCAATGCTTAATCTGCCAAATGCCAAAATTTCATAGCTGTCTTTCAAGAGCAGAGAGGGTTTTTTTTTCTCCTCCTTATTACAGATATTCTTCAAAGTGAAAGCTACATCAGACAGCAAAGGAAGAGGGGATTTGTACAGGTTTAGTTTAATGGGGGAAAAAAACCCACTTAATACAGGTGCAAAAATTAAGCTTTTTAAAGTGCTCCTTGAAGAAATTAGATGGCATTGAACTGGGACACAAATCTGTGCAAAAGGGATTTCTCCTGCAAATACAGACCTTACACAGAGTTCTGAGACATCTCATTTAGCCATTGGCTGGCACAGAGGCAATGACTTCTAGAACTTAATTTTGATCATTCTTTGTAAGTTTAACACTGTTTCAGCTTCCCAGCGTGAGAAAAAAAATCCAGCCTTCCATTTATATGACACTAATGATTATTGCTTAATTATCCAATTTATTAAATTAAAAAATAATCACAAAGAGCCTTAAAAGAGACAGATTTTAACACATCCCTAAATTATATGCTTAGCACAATGCCCACCATCTCAAAGCATGTTCTATCAATTTTTGCATCAAGTAGAAAACAGGTCTAATGGTATTCTCCGGGAAAAACAAAGAGCTGCAAAGGCCTGAAAAATCACAGGTTCTAAAACTGCTTCTCTCAAACTGCTTTGAAATGCTGAATTACACCTTTGTGATAATGTAAAGAACCAAGGAAATTACAAATAAGTTACCTGTCCAAAAACAAGTCCGTGTTTACTCACTTTCTGGGTATACAACTAAAGCTTTTGAATTTCAAAAGTGACATCAGCAAAGTGTTTTGATCAGACAAGAGAGCAGATTGGCTGTTCAAGATTGTTTTCTGATCTATCTGTCTCTGGAATATTTCCTCTTATCCACCTTCTGAGACTTCATGAATTAATAGCATATGAATGAGAATGGGACAGTTCATTCAGTGGTAAAGAAAAATGTTCCTCTGCACTCACCCCTCATTCTCGTCTCACCTCTTCTTGGTGCTGCACTGTAAAGGGCTGAGGTGACCCTTGGGTTTGGGACTTTCTGTTGTCAGTTTGTGGAAGGACACAAGCAGTACCCATGGACTCTTCAAGAACTTCAATTTTCCTTCCACTCTTCCCCTGGTTAATTTTCTACTACAGATTCTTTTTTTCTCTGGGTTCTACAAATGCAGAATAAGATCCATCAGCTTCCTCCTCAAGGAAGAAGCTTGTGGATTTGTACATATTTCATTCTGCAGGCAGTCAGTGCTGCACAGAATTGGAGAGACAAGGATTTTTTTTATTTTTTTTTTTTTAATCAACGCTTGTGTATGTGTGTGGAAGAACATTTTGATGCAAGTGATTTCATTTCCAGCAATAACTTCAGCTCTGTGACTTGAGAAGCCATGAGGAGGTAAACTTCACATCAACAACTTCACATGAACTTATTTTGTTATGTGATGTAACATTACCCAGACACCCAAGGACTATGGCTTTAATATGAAAATATTAAACTGTGCTTACTGGTGAGAGGGGCAGATTTTTGTCATTGTGAATTCAGCCTGTAGCATTAAAATATTCGACCATAGAATAGTATAACTATGGAATCAACCAAGGAAAATCAAATTAAAAGACAAGAATTTCTTGGGAAAAACACCTCCTTTTTCTTTTCTTCACTATATACAGATCTTTTCATGTGGAAAGCAGAAAAGTACAAAGAGATTCTTATTCATTTGTTCACCTTTAACATTCAGGAAGACAGATAGGCTACAAGCTGGATGTGTGTGGTATTGACATAAGAGGTATCACTGTAATTAAAATGGAACACTGAACTTTTATTGGAGAACAAGAGCGATGAGTGCCGAACGGTGACTTTCTCTTTAAAATATTTGGAAGACAGGCTCACACCATGACCTGCTTCCAGTTTCCAGTGGTATTAGGGATGAAGCCAGTATAAATCCAGTTGTCACAAAAGAAAAAGTTATAGTATATATTAAACCACAAAAAAATACTTTCAAATAACATTAAGGGTATGACTTAAGCCCACAAAAGCCAGGAAACTCAGAGTTAGGGCTGCAATCCTGTCCTCAATTCACCCCGTTTTGTTTAGGTATTGCAGCAGATGTGAAGGGAGCTACCTGAAGCGTGATGGTTTCCAAGGGATGGCCCAAAATTTGATATTTATCTGTCCTGGGTAGGGTTTGCTTGTTACACTAGAGTTGACAAAGCATTCTGATGGAGTGGAAGATTAAGTGACAAATAAACCTCTTTGTTAAATGTTAATATCATACATCCCTTTACCTGATTAATTTTGTGATCCATCTTCCTGGGTTTCAAATTGGTGATTTCTTTTGGAGATGTCTGCTGGGAATCATGTGAGCAGTGGACTAACCTGTGTCACACTCACAGCTCCAGACTGAGTGATCACAGAAACTGATACCTGAATGTGCTGAAGAATGAAGCCAAAACACCAAGGAAGCAAATTGGATTGATAATTAGCAATGAATCTCTGATGGAAAATCTGTGGTCATCTGATGAAAGGGATGAGACTCAAAAAAATTATCAACAAAAGTGAGTTGAAGGAAACTTTTGTCTGATACCCAAGAAAAATATGACTTGTATCTGTTAGAGTTGAAGGTGTAAAGAAAGATAAACAGCAAAACAAACACAGGCAGTTTAATTGAGCTGTATCTATGTCTTATGCTCACCAAAGTGAAGAGTGGCTGCTTTCTGGAACACCCAAAGACTTTTCATGTTTGTTATCACGAGTTTAAAAATATTCAGGGTTTTCACCAACTGGATTTCGGCCAACCTTTGGATAATTCTAGTAAATATTATGAATAATTCCTGCATCCCTGCAAACAGGCCATACTTCATGCGTTTGTCTTTGAGATTATTATATTCTGAGGTGCAGTTACATAGAAAAATGAAAAGTTTATGCTGACTGAAGGGCATCTGCACAAGTGTTTTCTGAAGCATGGTTAACTCACTCTTAATAATGTAACAAAAAAACGACACAGGACTTTGGCTTCATGTTCTACATTATTTTTAAGGAAATCAGCAACAACTGGTTTGGGTTCAGTGGATACCCTGGCACTGCAAATCCCTTCTCTCCCTCCCCTGCATTGCACAGGAGAATATCAGCGTCTCCATCATTGCAGAATCACCAAAATTCACACAGAGATGAATTCACGCTTTCCAAAAATTTGCACCATGAGTTACTTTAATTTCCCAAGAATTTCACRGAGCTGGAATGGGTCTAGGATCTCCAATCATCTTAAGAACTTGTGATTTTTGTTTCTGTGTTTCTTCACGTGAGGAACACCTGTGATTCCATGTCTTTTTTGCAATAGTTTACCTAATAGCTCCATATTTCTTGGKTTGTACATTTTACTTTAATTTCAAGACAGAGCGTAAGGGTTTAATAAATGATATAAATGGGATTCATTTTTTTAAATCTCTCAGTGCTAATCTGAAATTGTGATGATTAATATCATCTCAAAACCTTAGGTCTGATTTCCTCACTCCCTGAACAAACTGAATTTTTGTAAACATGCTGCCACTTATAAAAATAGCATAAATTTTATTTTAGCTGGTGTTCTCTCATCCATGCTCAGAGTGAAAATGCTGGAAGCACAAAGTTGTTCTCGTTCTCCCATTCAAATTTAGAGATAAAAGATGGAGCCTACTCTTCCATAAATCCAGACTAATTCAGCTTTCAGGGCTAGACTGACCAGTCACTAAAGAATTGGGTTTTTTTTCATTTAAGCCTATAGGTTTGCATCAGATCAAGAGAAAGAAAAAAAATTGAAACAGACAGGTTTTACAGTTCCCCTCCAAAGAAAAGCTTCTTCTATGTTTGCTGGAAATCCAGCCTATTTTCCAAAAGATTTGGAGCCCTTGTTAAAATTCATGAGCTGGAGTCCATTTTCCAGAAGTTACCATACACCAGCTAAAATTCTATGACATTTTATGTTTGTCTTGTGAGCTAACCTCCCTCACATACAAGGCAGTACAACCTTTTCCCTACTTTTTCCTTGAGACTTAAGCTAGGTTTTATTAATTTATGACTGACTGTCTGAGAGGACACACAAATTCAGCTACCAAGACTTAAAAAAAAAAAACGCTTCTGTAATTCAACCATGTGCCTGAACATTCTTGCTGGATGACCTGATGTTTGCTTTGAGCTGAAGACATCCTCCATGCTGTAGCTGCTGCTCTCCTGATCCATTTCTGCCTTGTGAAATTAATTTAACTTTGTAATGAGCCCTCAGCCTCACTGAACCCAACTTGTAGGAGGCAGAGTTTCCACGAAATCATGAGCAAGGTGAAAATGCACCTGAGTTTTAATTTCTTATGGAGGGATTTTAATATTCAGCAAACTTAATATAAATTCAGTGCGAGACTTACCTTCTGAGCACAAAAATATTTTGACTTTTAACTTCAAACACTAATTCACAGGGAGAATATCAACAGGAGCTGCCTGTTGAACAATAGAACATTCTGAAACATTAAAAAATAAAGTCATTTAACTCAGGACAATGTTCTCACCTGCCACCTAAATCTGTTTAATTCAGAGTTCATTACAAGCCCTAAATGCAACCAATATTCCTTGAAAGGGCTGCAAATATTTTGAACAAGCCATGACCCAGTTTTCAGCACAGTTGAGCCAAACTATTTTTGCTGTTTAAATAAAAATAACAAAAATGCACATTTTTGCATAGTTTCAGCACAAAATTCAGGGGGCAGAAAGGGAAGAACTGTGGGCTGAGATGAGTTTCACCTTACAGTTTTGGAACAACCAAAACTCCAAGTTAAATGGACATGGTGAGTGCATGGAACCACAGGAACCAAAACCAAAGGAAAGGTCGGGATGGAATGTTATTACAGCTTTTATATCTGTCATGGTAGCTAGGTACTATCTGGCCCCCATGGCAGCAGAATTTAAATAATAAAGTACAATGAATAATAAAAATAATTTTTTGGGTATTTTTACATGACAATCTCACCATTGAGCCCACCACTAGAATAGTGTGTGCAATTCTTGACGTCCAGATTTAAAACAAAGATTTTAAAAAACTGTGCAGGGCTCAGGAAAGCAAAGTAAGGATGAATCACAGAGTGGAAAATTAGTCATAGAATGACAGAACAGAACAACCCAGTCCAGTCAATTTGTCCAAGGATAACTAGATGACCTGATAATAGCTTATTAGTGATTAAATAAAAATACTTTTGGTAGTAGTTTTGTTGGGTTTGGTTGTTTTTGGTTTTTTATTGTTTTTTTTTTAATTAAAAAAGATAAATATCAAGAACTAATAACTGGAAATTGAAGCTTGACAAATTGAGAACAAAAAGGAGGTGCATGTTTTGGATTATGGAGATAATAACAAATAACTTGCAAGTGTTATGGTGAAGTCATTCACCACTTAAAGTCTTTGAATGAAAAACAAATGTCTTAAACTGTTTTCCCTAAATCCATCAAAAGGGACTTAACACTAAGGTTATTAAGACAAGATTTAGAATAAGATTGTGATAACCTCAGTCACAAGACATGAAAACAGAATGGAAATATTCCCATGTCAGTATATGAGACCAACAGATGAAAATTCAAGCCAAAATTTTCTATTTTTGAAATTTCTATTTTTTTTTTTCAATCTGATCTAAATTGCATCAAAGTTTAGGCTGTTTATTTCCTTCTGGCTTAAAAAGGCATAGTGTAAAATAAATTTGAGGGCTTCTGTAAGTCGTACCTTACAGTCACCAATGCTGTCAAGGAGCTGGCTGGTTTTTTTTTTCCTTTACATTCTTTCCATAATAAATTCCTTTAGCAATGAAAATGTTAATGATAATTCTCACTTGAGGTGCTTTTGCTTTGAGAACAAAACATCCATGCATGCAAACAGACTAGAAGCCTTAAAAAGCCCTWTTTCTTGCAGCACTATTCCTTTTTTCCAGAATTATTGTGGAGCATTTTGCTGACAGCCRTAAACAGAAGTGGAGGGAGAGCCCCTGATTTTATCCATCTGTGAAATGAAACTCAACCATCCTTGAGTGCAACACACCAACGTTTCCCATTGTCTTGCTCCTCTGAAATTGCAGTGAATTTCAGGCAGTTAATGGATTAGCCAAAGCAATCATCTTGCAAAGACACGCAAGTAATTTCCAAGTGGATTTTGTTTTACTGAAAAACAGCCCAAAATTTGACTCCTGCTCACCCAGGATGCAGCAGTTTAACTCAAAACCAAACCTGCAGCTAAGATAAAAGAGGTGCCCTCCATCACCTGCAGCTGAGAATGCCAAACCAAGCTGAAGCTTGAACAAAAAAAACCCTTTTAGAAGAGGGCTGTTGGTGACACATTTTTAGACTCAAATCCTCAGGMTGAAGATGTTTTCTCTGTGTTTATTGCAATGAGACCAACTGAGCTATCAGAGGTTAACATGGGACATCGATCCCAGTTATGCACTCGGTTGAACAAAAGTTCCTCTCARATTAGGGGGAGTTCTGCTCAGTTGAGGGACTCAGAATTTGGCCCAGTAATKAAGTTATTCATTTTTAGCCCTGAGCATTCCTGTTCCTTGGTGAAGCATGCCAAGAAAGCTCAAAAACTGAGCAGCACAGAAGTGACATTAAACTTTAACAACGCTTTGCACTGACATGGGGGAATATCAGAGCTTTGTAGAAGCAATGGCAGAGGATTCACGGGATGTGGAATGCACGTGTGTGCTTTTCCTTGGCATCTTCCCYTGTTCTCATGTGCTGGGGCTCTTCTCATGCCTGGTGCTCCCATGAATATCACCTCACCTGAACACCCAAATCTCTCTGAAGATGCTGTTGGGTACCTGACACAGGTTGGAAATTCCCTTCTGAAAACTCTTTATGTCATACATATGACTCAAGTGATGTTAACACATGTCTGCTTTTCACATTTGAAACATAATTTAATTGAACTGGATGTTAACCTTGCTTGCTTTGGGCTCCATTCGACAAATATTTAAAATCTGTCTMATTTTCATTTTTAGCTAGATCTCTGATTCAGCTGGTCCTCAGTACATAACAGCAAAGCACAACATTATTACAGTGCACAGTGGCATTCATCAGATTGAGTTTAAAAACAAACAAAAATACTCACAAAGGTTTTAGAAAGTTATTTATATTTTGCAAGGATTATTTCATCCTAAAGTTTTGATTTAAAAAAAAAAATTATTTCTTTATGTATTTTTAAGATATTTGCAGGCAGCAGGACAATAGCATGTGACTACTCATCTGCATAGAATTATTTTTTTTATTTGCTTGATGGAGCAAGGTGAGCCTTTCTAGAGCGTGATTAATCCTAAATACAWTTTACTGAAAGAGGCCCCAGCCTAACAGTCCCAACAACATTTCACTGATGATTAAAGGGAGCCTAGGTGGTCAGGTCAGTCAGATATTTAAAGTAAAATGAATTCCGTCCYCCACAGCCAAATTAAATGTGCAACTCAGGTTATAGTCCACTATAAGGGAAGTACAGGCGTACAACAAAATCCTTATGAATATCCCTAATAATTTTCAAGTAACAGGTGAGTATCTCAAGTAGCATATTCAAAAGTTGTTGGCGTTTACCAGCCAAGTCTTATTAAATGATCTCTGCACTGACAGGACGTTGGCTGAATTTAAGGGTTATATATCAGTAAAAAGGTGAGGAGGACATGGCAGTAACTACTAACTTAAGATAATTCCTGTTTGAGCCAGCATTCCCTGTCCCTGACTCAGCCAAACAGCCTTCCTCCCATCTKCTGTGCCACCATCTTCTTGGCTACCCTGTTAGAAATTAATTCAGCTGAAAAGTTAAGAATTCCTCATCTGGCTGAGTTCTCTCCAAGCCGAGGAGCAGGAGCGTGCCACCGTTGTCTGGGGACAGGTGAGGTCACCACTTTTGGCAGAAGCATCTACTCAGATCATCTTCAAGTGATTGTGGCAGCTGCACGCAGAGTTAATTCCCATTATCTGCTGCCTCCCCGCAGCGTGCAGCCACTCGTGCTCAGATCCCTGCTAGAAGGGGATGCTCAGATCAACACTGAGTGTCACTCTGTGGTGTCTGAGAAGTCATCTGACAACGGGGGAAGCACCAAAAGAGCACTGAAGAGGCAAAAACCTTGGTGYTCAAGAGTAAACAGAATCAGACCAGTGGAAAACTTCATTTTTAAGTGGGAAAAAGTTAAGTGAAGAAAAGCTGCTTCCAGAACATCTTGGAATATCTTGAAAATTTTGTTTAAAACAGAAAGAAAGCAGGCATCCAACATAAAGATCCCCTTTTGACAGATTTTATATTCCTGTTACAAAGCACAGGGATTCAACTCTCACTAAAATAGTTGCAAGATTTCTTCTCAGTTTCTTAGAAATTTTCCCAAAAAATCCTGAGGTGGATGCATACAAATGAAAAGTTTCCTTACACAGTTAAAGTTCATCTACTGAAAACAAGACCTCATAATGAGACACATCTGAAATGTGTAATAGGCAGTTTTTCCAGTACCAATAATAACACTTTAATTGTAGAAACACGTGTGTGAAAATTCTGGTGTGGAAGTGAAAACCTAGATATGCAGCAAATATTGACTTTTTAAGTGTTCGTTCTGTAGGTGCTACAGGAGCATCTGTAAAATGTAGATACTGAGGGAGGCAGGGACAGTAATAATAATAATATTAAATACCTCCCATGTAATATTCATCCTTGCAAATACATATGGGATGRAGAATACCTGGTACTCACAAACAGTCCAGCAGATTTAACACATTGAATTTTCACGGTACAGTTGCTTATGAACAAGTAACCCCTCAGAAACAACTTCTAACTTCAGCTGTCATGTTCAGTAAATAAATATTTATTGCTATTAATGCRTATCACAGAACTTCTCAGAGTGTCCAGTCAGGACAACATGGATATTTTGAAAACACAGCCCCTGCCTTCAAGAGCTTATAGGATTAAATCTGACCTATTTATGATAAAGATGCTGTGCCATATATCCATAGGGATTTTCTGGAAGTAATGTTTTAATTGCACGTTTCTCAAGAACTCGGATCACTTCAAGACCTTGTAGGTGACACACTGGTAAAAGGAAATTTACCACACACGCCCCTCTAAGCCTGATGAGGGCCCAAGAGCTAATCAAAAACACTACAGGCCTTTTAGCAACAAATCTGAATTAATCAAATCATCCCTGCTGGTTTTTGTTAATGTTTGGACAATCGAGCTTTTCTGCAGGGCGCTCTCCCGTCTGAGCAGAGGACAGGGAGCCAGAAACTCCTTGAGTTTTAATCCTGGCTCTGACACTGATTCTCTCTGCGGCTTTGGGCAAGGAGTCATTGTTCTATAGTAAAATGCTTGTATTGGCAAGATGATGAACTACTACTGTAGATGATCTAATAAAATTTTTCCATCTTTAATTTCTGCGATTCTGTAATGCTAACAACATAAGTTTCAGCCTCTCATCYGAATTGAGGAGAGAAATCCTCACCCTGTTTGCCTGAATGCAAAGAAGAATTAAAGTTAGAGGATGCAGGACTTCACAGGACTGAAGCYACAATGCTTGATTAAAATCTTGTTTAGTATTTTGATCAACAATAACACCTATAAGAACTGTGTAAAACAAGGCCAGACTGAATATCCTTCTTTCCACTCCACTAATCATTGTCTGAGCTGCAGTTTGTTGGAAAATTCTGTCTCTGGGCCTTATTCTGTGCTAGGCACTGCTTCAGCAAAATGATTCAGAAGAGCAAAGCAACCACTAAATGGTGAAACTTTTTTTTTTTTTTTTTCTGAGAAAGGTAAGGGAAGAGGGTAAGCACAACGGGGCAAAGTTCCAGGAGCCATACTGGTGCCAATGCACACAATGACACAGTTCTTGTGGGAATGCCTGCATTTCCCAGCTCAGCTGCACCCACTGGTTGCTGACWTAAGATGAAGATTCTCATGGGTGGCTCTAACTTGACCTTGGGAATGGACTGAAGAATAATAGATCCAAGATAACCCTCCAAAAGTACAATTATAGCAACGTGCTGCTTAAAAATGTACTTTAAAATTTCTAGGCTTAGAAAGACAGAAGGAATTATAGAATTATAGAATTATAGACTCAGWCAACTGTGGAAYGGTTTGGRTTGGAAGGCCAACCAACCAARCAGATGATCCACTTCCAAACCTTTCASTGGACCAGGCTGCTCACAGCTCCATCCAGCCTGGCCTTGGACACTGCCAGGGATGGGGCAGAAAATGGATTTTCTTGCAGCTGTAAATGCTCTTCATTCATCATGCAAAGAACATCAACCGCAGCAAACATCACAATCTCTGGACCAATCCTGCCACCTCAGTGTATCTGCACAAACCTCACAGGTAGCTTCTATATTTTCTTGGTTTTGTACCCCTGTGATTCTCCAGTGTTTAACTCCAGACTCCACAGACAGTGCTGAGCTCCTGCTCTCCCATTTTTACATAAAACAATTCCTCTGCAGACCCCAAACTCAAGGACACCTCCCTGTGCCAGACCCCAAGAGATGGAAACAACAGAGAATTGGGAGGAGCCAACTTGGAGTGAATGACTGCATTGGCTGCAGCTGCAATTGGAGGATTCAGCAAATCCCGATGTGCAAATGGACAAAAGTGAGAAAGGGTGAAAAACCCGTGAGCCATTGTCCATTGTGGGTGGGCTGGGACTGCCCTGAATGGCCCTAAAGGCCCTTCAATAAATAAAACTGCTTTTTATTCTCTTAATTTTGTCCAAGCCTCTGTTTTAGATAAGCCCATTAAAGCATCAATACATTGCTCTCACAAACTGAAATTCTGCCAAATTAATTTTCAGTCTATGAGATATGTTTTTGCCATATTATTTAATAGATTAATATGACTTCTGTCAATAGACATTTGCTGCTTTATTCTGTAACAAGAAGATATTATTATGGAAAACATGCATAATTASTGTTATCTGCAGAAAATATTGGTGGAGTTGTTAGGTTAAGCAATCAGGACAACTACAGAGGAATGGCTGTCTAACCAATTATCACATTTTCTTAGAAATGAGTGCATAAACCTCAAGACATACCACAGTTAAAAGCTATTTCAGCCACTGGAAAACAACTGAAAGACATCTAGAAACCTCTGGAAAAGAATGCCCTTCCCCCCAGGAAAAAAATTTTCTTCATGCGAGTCACAAGAAAGTTATTATCCGAGCTAGGTCGCTGACAAGAGATGTTATTAATGATCCCATTGAAATTATTAATGCATTTAACAATCACTTTGCAAACTATAATATTATATCCTGGGAGAATACTGAATCATGCTGGTTACTTGGATGAAGATCAAATAAGCTTAGGATGAAAAGATCAGACTCTGAGAAAGTTTAGAGCACTTTGCGATTAATAAAAATTAAATGCCAGAACTGCTTGATTTGCATTGAAACGCAGAAAGGTGTTGGCTGGAGTTGACCACACGATTTGGGGTTATGCAGGGAAGCAAAGCACACCTTTGGACCCACAAAATRTTGACAGGGGTGAAACACAGGGATCAGCCTGCTGCTGTGTTGATGTGCAAACACGCCAGAGGAATATTGTGTGCAAAACTTAAACTTCTCTGTAATTCACAAAATGGACCTCAGTGCAACACTTTGGTAATTTTAAAATCCCTCTTGATGATTTTTGAGCGCCCTCAGGGAGCAAATATTCAAGAAGGAGGACCTTGGACACTGCAGGCCTTTCAGTCTCACTTCAGGAGATTCCAAAACCCAGCAAAATGTGTTTTAAAGTTGACCACATCCATGAAAGCAGCAGTGGGAACAGAGGAGGAAAAGTGCTATCCAGCAGTTAAATGTTAAAGGCAGGTTAACTTAACTACATACTACTAATTTTCCCTGCTGGAATGAGTGCTGATTTAAAAATGCAAACCCCTCTAAAATTCACATATAAAAAGCTAAGGTACAACCTCAGTGCTACAGGTACTTCCATCCTCCATGCCTACATTTTCTATTCTTTATCTATTCTTAAATGAGRATGAATAACCAGAGATAATTAGCACATTTCTGCAATGACAGAGAACCTGCACATGCTAATAATTTGATATTTATGAAATGCTTCTTTATTTATGAAGCATCTGTCTTGAAATTTAATTACCACCACCACAGTGTTTCATTACAGTTCTAACATGGATTAATAATGAACAAGATTCCTACCCAGCCTATTAAAATTTGAAAAACGAACACCCTTTGATGAATTCAAACCACCACCTCACCCAGCTACTGTAGGGAGGTCTTAGTACTTTTTATTTGTTTTTCTGTTTCCTATTTCAATCAGAGAGGTTAAGATAGGAAAGCCAAAAGCTGGAAAAGAAACAAAATGAAAGAGGAACAAGGGAATGGGTGTGTGAAAAGTTAGGGAGGTTTAGAGCAAAGGGCTCAGATTACAGCAAATAAAGAGGCCAGAGAAATATTAAAAAATATTATGAAGTTTATGATACTGGACACAGAATAAAAAAAAAACAAAAAACCAAAAAAACTAGAGAAACAGCATAAGAATAGAGAGATGACAGCTGTGGGTGGGTGAAGAGAGGAAAAATAGGAAAAGCCAGATTTTGCTCACATGGAAGTCAATGGCCAAGARCACTCGTTGACTACAGAGGGAATTGGAGAGGCCCACAGTGAATGAAAATTCATCCCCATGAGGGTGGGGAAGGGTGGAGAACTGGCATCAGCAGAAGAATGAGCAGGCATAGGGAAATGAGGAGCTGGGAGCAGTAACTGAGCCCTGAGGTGAGGAGATCTCCCCTGGCTCTGGAAACCAGGAGCCCTTGGCACATCCAGGACTTGAGCACCTCCCAGCTTGGGCAACCAAAGACCCAAGAATTGCTTTGAAAAGATCTTTTCTAAACATCAGGCCATGCCATCTTTGCTTGGCAGGATTTTGGTGCAGAAACAGCTGGGATGGTTTGCCCAGTCAGCTGCTGTGGCTGTACTGGGTGGACTGAGGGAGCTTTGAGCCGCAGGAACTCATGTTTAGGGTGCAGGAAGCTCAGGGGTTTTGGGCTGATAACCCTGCTCTCACTCAAAAAAAAAAAATTATCTGTTTCACCTCTCCATACCCTTTTACTTGGCATCATGCACTGCATGGTGTTCTCCCTAAAGTTTTCCATTTTTTCCCCTCTTCGTTGCAGAAAAAAAGTTTTACCAAAACAGCTCCAWAAAGTCCCAGAAAATACAGACAGACAAAAAGAACCAAGGCATTGTTCTTGGGGTGTGTCTCTGATTTCAGACTGTGACTTTCTGAATCTTTGCCTCAGGACCAGTTATGCCACCATCCCCAAGTCTCATCATTTTTTCATCAGCTGGAGAAGGTTTTCTGGCTCCCCAGCAAAGCACGTGGATCCATTCCCCCCTAGTGGAAAAATCTTCTGCTGCTACTGATCCCTCTGTCAGCTCGAGAGCTCAACAGCTTTGTTCAAAAAAAAMCCCAAAAACCCYGATGACCCACRTGAGGATCCACAATAGGTGCAGGGTTGAATGTTCAGTGTTTTTTGGTTTAATTTTGGTTCCTGTCTTGGTGCATCTCAAGCTGCTGTAGGAAGCTGTGATGTGCCTCCCTTGTGCATGCACAGACACAATCAAAACCCATGACAATGCTGCTCTTCCAGGTAAAGCCAGGCCTTTTTTAGGGTGTGGTGCTCCAGGCTGGCTGTTACCAGAGCTCTGCCATAAAACCCAACATTGAGACTGAAACAGGAGGAAGAAGGATGTCCTTAAGGTGGTTAAAACTTCCCTGGGTGAAATGATTCTGCCTCAGCTCCTGCTGCAGCTCATTGCTGCTGGGAGAGTCACAGAATCTGAAATTTTCTGATTTTTTTTCAGTTTTTTATCTACAATCTGTCGTAGAACTGTGATAAAAACAGTCCTTTACTGGGAAGGACTGTCACTAAGATAAAATAATTCTGAGCTCCTCCAACAGAACAAAATTATTTATTTTAGGGTTGGGATTAGGGTAAAGGTTAGGCTTAAGGTTAGGGTTAGGGTCTGTGTCTGTTTCCACCCAATCTTGGAATCTCCTCATCTCCATGAGAGTCTCAACGACCTCTCAAGTGTCTAAAATTCTGTTAATTCACTGAAAGATGTGACACTGCAAATAGGGCCTGTTTCAGTCTAACATGCTTTCCTTGGCCTGATTGGCTGTAGAAACTCCCTGAAAAGGTTTTCTCTCACTGTTTTCTCTTAAAACCTGACTGACCACAAAGGTGGTGCCTCCYGTTAGGCAGCAGCATGGTCAATATGGCATTTCTTGGAGGTGAATTCTCMATTTCCCCTCTCTGCTGAGGTGAAATTCACACTCAAATCTTCCACTCAATGAACTTTGGAGAATGCAAGGAAGGGAGGGCAGAAACACTGGCTCCTTTTGAAACCCTTCCACAAGGTAAAAGAACGATGTGCAGAAACTTTCTGGATGAGCTCCAGGCTCCAGCAGGAATGGATCAGAAATCCCTGCACTCCATTGGTGGGTTTTCCACCATTTTTTAAGGACTCCTCATTAGGAAAAAGAAGCAAAATAGATATTCCCTATTTTGGGTAGGAGCTGCTCACTCATTTCCTCCTCCATTCTCAACTACGTTCTGCAGCCATTAAATTAAGAAATATTGGTTMACTTTATCTTTCTTGCCTCATGGAGCAGAACTTGCTTTGGTTCACAGTGGAATGGCTGTTGAGCACACTTTTTATTCCTCTATCAGAGTGAGATGGAAAACAATGCAACCTGGATTTCTAAAGCATCAAGTGAATGCTTAACCAGTAACCTATTGCACAACATCACAGTAAGAACACCCTCAAATCCAGAAATAATAATGTTCCCTGCTCTTTATGGACAGCAAGAACTCAGATGCTTCACCAAGGATGAGGGGTAGACTTCTCTCCAAAGTGCAGGGATGTGTGAATCCATACTCTTGAGTAAGATTTTTAAATTTTCACAGCAGAAAGCCTTTAAGTGGATTTTTTTCAGTYCAGCAGCCCTCTATGTGCCAGCCTGAGAGTCAATCCACACAACCCACTGAAACATCTTTCTTTTATGTCACATGTGGAGTTTGGGCACACAACTCCAGAGTTCTGAAATCCTGTCTACAGTCACATATTCTTTTTGAACTAATCCATACGTGAGAGCACAGCAGAAATATTTCTGTACACAGTCAAATGTTCAGGGCAGGATTTAGATGGCACATGATAAATAATTTATAAAGTCATGTATTGAAAAATGAGGCTGGGATGAAGTGCCAGATACAGACCAATCTTCAATGAGCACCATTTGTCATGGTCATTAACGAGGCTGGAGTTCTGTAGATAAAGTGCGCTGCCTAATTAAAAAGGCAATAAATATGTAATAAATAAACTGGCAACACGTCACATCCACATACAGACAGCAAATTTRTGTTGAAAGAGCATCTTCAATGTTTGCAATTCTGATTTCCTTCACATCCTTTAGTCAGGGTTTTTTGGATGTCAGTTTGGACCAAGARAGAAAATTGTTGAAAGTTGAGATGAGGTTGACATGCAGACAGAGAGCATCTCCATATGGCTCCTGAGTAAGCAACAGACAACACTCTACTGCCTGCARGTGTTTACAAGCTGTCCTGGATTTCTTTTTTCTTCTTTCTTCCAATGATTCAAAAATCTATGGGATGAACCATTCATTGTAATTCTTACACTGCAGTAGAGTGTTGTACTACAAGGATAATACCGCACACTTTTATTTTTTTTTTTTACAGAGCTTTCATGAGGCTTAATGAATTTATTGTCCTGGTCTTGATTTATTTATGCTCTTTCAAGACTGATTTTTATATAAGTGGAACCTAYGGGTAGTGCAAAAAACATACACAACTGTCTAAGAGATGGAACAGGTTTTGAAATCTTCCAGTAAAAATACTTTAAGTACACTCCAACACTGCACACACTGTGATTTTAGCTTAAACCTCCATACAATACTCTTTCTGCCATTTCTTATTCATTTTGTCCCAGTCCTGTCCCTCCCCAAGCTATCATTTTCAAATTGAGTGTCAATGATTCCCTGTGGTCTTTATTAATTCTTTCTTTTATTTTTCCTTTTTTTGGAAGACCAAAGATTAAAGCTGAATCCATGAGCTATTATCAGATGGGAAATATTAATTTACAAAAGCATCTGAACATTTGGAGTAAATTTGAAAACAGAACCATCTGTTATATAAACTAATCCAACAGACTCCACACTTTGTATAGCCAGCTGCTGTCAAGTAACAGATTATGAAACCAAATAATAAAYCTTAATTCAAAAAATGTTTCTCCARTTGAAAGATTTGAACATTTATTTTTTCCTCTTTTGTTTTAATGCAAGCTGGMAGAATTCTCTGTTGGGGGGTCCAGGATTCCCCCAGATCCTGATGGATGCCATCTCACAGGGTTCAGGTGCCAGGTTGGTCTTGTGGTGCCAGCCCCTTCTGTGACACTCATATCATGACAAAAATGCTCAGTCTGGTTTGGGGATGTGGACCCCAAAGTGACAAAATTCAAATCRAGGATTGTATCCATCTTTTCTAGACTAGTGAAAATAAGGAAAATAGTCTTTCCTGAAGCCAAGATTCAAATGAGTGTTTCAGAATTCTATTTGTGCTGGGTTGCTATCCCTGCTACCCCAAAACACCCTTTGTGACAGTCAGCATTCAAATGGACCCCAGAGAAAGTTTCCCTCTTTCTGATGATGATTTTGGGTCCGTGCAGCAGCCACCAGCAGATGATTCCTACCAGAACCCACCCTGTCCATGGCAGCTGGTTCCACACATGGAACCTGACAATTCCTGCATCCAACACACCTAACTCTGTCCTTTCAAATGAAGTTTAACTCCAGCTACCTAAAACAGAGGCTGGACAAAATTCAGAGAATAAAAAGCTATTTATTTATTTATTGCAGAGCCATCAGGGCCATTCAGGGCAGTCCCAGCCCACCCACAATGGACAATGGCTCACGGGTTTTTCACCCTTTCTCACTTTTGTCCATTTGCACACTGGGATTTGCTGAATCCTCCAATTGCAGCTCAGCCAATGCAGTCATTCACTCCAAGCTGGCTCCCCCAATTCTCTGTTGTTTCCATCTCTTGGGGCCTGGCACAGGGAGGTGTCCTTGAGTTTGGGGCTGCAGAGGAATTGTTTTGTGTAAAATGGGAGAGCAGGAGCTCAGCACTGTCTGTGGAGTCTGGAGTKATCCACTACAGAATTACAGAGACATGGAAATACAGAAGCTGAAATTCTGAGGCATCACCTCCACTCAAAGACATGGCAGAGAACCCTTACCCTTCCAGTTTTTGGGAAGGGCTTGGCCTGTCTACATCACAGCAACCTAAGAGAATTTATGCAACCTATCCACCTTCTTCTTTTCAGAATAATTAATGCATTTGTGTGTCAGTGCAGCACTCAACAATGGAAAAAAACTTTATATATATATAAGTGTGTGTGTGTGTGTGTGTATTTTTACTACATTGAACAGAATTAGATCACCAGGATCCCAAATAAGGAGTGTTTCCTAAGTACAAGAAGGTCTTTAATATTTGGTTCTTAATATTCTCATCCAAAATAAAACAAATGCCACATCATATTAGAATAAAAATARCATTTTTGGTAGTTGCTGTGAAAACATTTTGCTTTCCCCATTTTTGTCTTCAGACTGGATCTGCTATGAATTTGCCAACAGGTACAAACACATYGCTGTGTACTTAACTGATCATGAAACCTGTGACAAAATGTGGGCATTAGCAGATGAAGCACTGCAAATGTGTTGGGGTTTAGGTTGCTTTGGGTTTAGTTCAGTTTGCAGCTCAGCATTGAAAGCCAAAAATCAGATAAAACAGGGAAGGAAACTTTTCAAAGTATTGTGCTGATACACAGTGAAAAAAAAAAAGAGGAAAATACTGAAAGAAGCTTTTAAACTTCTTACCTCTTCCTCATCTTTACATTAAGAACAGTACATTACTTTTCAAGGCCTTCTGCTGCCTTCAGGTACCCCACCTGAAAAGTGACACACTAATTGTTATGAGCAAAGGAAGCAGCCTCTTTTCCTAATGTGACATATCTGATTGTATAATTGGACAAATTCTTCATGGAGTTAAATGGAAGAACTATACCATTAACAGAACTCCTCTCTTTTTTTTTCATAACTTCTTTTCTTCTCTGAACACCATAACCAAAGACTGATTAATCTCTTCCAGCATTCACCGAATCCATTAATCACCCAGAGTGTTTAATTCACTTTGGAATACAGTGTACAACCTWTTTTCACAAAGGGGAGCACTTTCTGGTGGAATAACATCACTGACAATCGAACCATGTCGGTGATTAGGTGATTCAGGGTTATATCATCTCKCCCTTTGTCACCTCTGCTGTATTTCACAATTCAGTACAAATTTCTGAGTTTCTAGCCTGTGTGAATTATACACATTCTACTCAAATTTTTCCAAAAGTTTGCCTATTCTTAAAAATTCTCAACAGCAAGAAAAGAAAATTGCCAGTGGAAAACTACTGGAAGACATCTGTTGTGCCATCGATTTAGTCACCAGCCTCCCGTTAGCATGTACACCAAAGGGAGAAKAGGCTCTGCAGAATGCAAGAAAAATGCCTTTCCCTAACTAAATAAATTCCTTTATATATTGTGGCAAGACAAATAAATAAACCCAGAGATTTACAGACAGCCACCTTGGCTGACATTTCAGAGAGCTGGAGCCTTCAGCAATATTTTTTGCTTAACTCCATCCTAACAAAGCCCTATCTCTTCTCCCAAAACCTCATTTCTCAATTCTCCCCTGCTCTCCTCTTTCAGGCCCACTTCCCAGTTTCTTTCTCTTTCTCCTTCCAAGGTGTGATTGCTCTCTTTGCTCCCCAAAGTCTCCTTCTTGATTGTTTTGCTCTGCTTTAATGAGTCCAAGGCTTCGCTCTACTCCAGAAATTGCATTTACCCTTTTTGTTCCCAAGCACATCTGTCTCCTCCAGGCTTTCTCTCCTGTTCTGACCTTCCTGCACTTCAAGACTTTTTTTGCCAAGTTTATTTCCCCTCTGTCTCTCCAGCCTCTTTTTACTTCTTTACTCTTTTTTTCTGCTCTTARCGCACTTAAACCATGCCACTATTTCTTCTTCTTTTATTTTCCCTTTAGCAGTGGCAAATTAAAACTTGAGAATYCAGATTAGTAAGAGCAATAAAATAGCAGCCATTGTGCTAATTTTTCTTTTTCAGCCTAATATGTAGAGCAAAGAAGGAGGCTTTTAAAAACTGATCCAATCTGGACACTGCTAAAAACAAKAGCAACTTTCAAGCCTCAACTCTGATGTCTTATGCATCGTCAGAAATTCACATGGAAATGCCATTTGATATTAAACTCACATTTTCTAATCCAATAATGAAATGYTCTATATAGTAATACCTATTTATATATTTCAGGTTTGATAATGAGATATTATCTGAATGTTAATTCTTAAAAGTCTCTTGTCCCCTAGGTTTGCCATTTCTTTCATATGTACTCTGACATATGATAAAAATTTAAATTTGTACTGACTCTAAAATGAAGCATTTCTACCTTGTCCCTCACTGATGGGAATAACAAAAAAAGAGCCTGCTAAAGATTTTACTGGTTTGATCAAAATTAACACATTATAGGCCRTTTGCAGATTACTGTAAATTTTACTTTTCATCTAACAAAGAAATTTATTTGCACCAGAGAAGAGGGGATCCTTCCCTTTCCTCAGTGATGCTAATAAACATTTARCTAGTTAATTCACTAGAGACAGGATTAGAATGCAGGCCAACACAACAGATATTTCATATTTAAATCCATTACTTTCCTAGTGTCCTATGCTACATTCCTTGGCCAAATAAAACTCCTACTGACTTCCTGCATTAGGTCCATCTTTATTATTGAGCAGATTGACAGAACCAGAGTGGTACCATCTATTACCAGTGGCAAAAAACATTTSAATTCCTCTTCCTCTTGTTCACAGGGTGACTCACTCTGTGTCGTACACACTTCATTTTTGATTTATGTAAGATTTGAACATCCTTTCCGAGACTCAATTATTTAATCTATTTTTGTCGTTCTATTCATTCGCTTATTCAAGCCATTTTGCATTAATAATCAGTCTCCATTCTTCTTCATTATTTAGTATTATTTGGTGTAATGGAGTGTGTGCCAACTACGACTTTTGGATAAAGCTTCTGCATGAGTGACACATTTATTGCTGAAAGTTAAAACATGTAAAAGTTCAGACAGCAAAAAAAGCAAGGTATTTGTAGAAGTAGTGTCTAGTTTGGAACGTCACGATTGTGACTTGAGACAAATTAGTAATAATAGAATGCTTTACCCAGCTATTTGTCTCCATACAAGAAAAAAATATGTTATCCCCAATAACTTAATACTGGGAACTAGAAATGCAGCTCTTCTCARTTTCTGAAATACCCTGTAAAAGGTATTTCACAGGGAATGGGAGGTGTTMCTTTAGCAGAAATTATATTTGTGAAAAGACAAAATATTCTCCGTCTTCTTAATAAGTAAATATATGTGATCTACTTTTTCTGTAGGAATGTAGACTCATGARCACTGAAGAACACTCGACAGTTTCAGCCTTCTGAATGTTGTTTCCTGTAAACAACTCCATGCCAAGAGTGTGAAACTTTCTCACAGGCTGGGAGAGGAAATAAAATGGGTTTCAAAGAGCTGCCCTGGCTSTGCTGCTCTGCTACCTGTGGGCACAACCCATTTGTCACAACTTCAGGAGAAAGGTCAAGGTGAAATTCYTGTGCACTGTGGATCACAAAACAACACTTTGCCTCATCAGTCAGATTTTCTGRCTGTTTCAGTCGTATAAACTGTGACAGTTGTGTGCCAACATCCTGGGCTTCAGGGCTTGTGGAGAGTGTGGGGAAAGTGCAGTTCTTGAAAGCCATTTCACAGAAGGATGGAATCATTTGGGTCTGGAAGCAACCTCTGGGTATTGTCTATCAATCCTCTAAAAATATCATACTACCCATGTTTCCTTTGCCTCCTATCTTTTAACAGGATATCAATGAGAAGAATCCAGCTTCTTTCTTTCTCCTTCTCCCCCTYTTCACTTTGAAAGATCYCTCTAAGTCTTYTCCAGGTTTAATAACCCTAATTCTCRGTCTCTCATGGACATGTCAGATGYTCCAGTCCCTAAATCACCTTCATGCTCTTTGCTGGCATCTTCAGCACGACAGTATCCTTTTTATGCACAGAAGAGTCCAGGACAGGATGGGAAAAGGGAAAGGGTCACTCCCCCCCATCCCTGGCAATTATTTGGCTCATAAAGCCCAGAACTTGGCAGGCCTCCTTTGCCACAAGGTCAAAATCTTAGCCCGTTGTCCCCTTGTCCAACAAAGTCCTCAGGGCACAAAGCCCTTTTTTGGAAAGCTGTTTTTGTCACTTTTTTGGTCTGCAGGCTGTGTTGGTGAATTGGTAATTCCTGGACAGGACAGGGTTGAATTTTTGCAGTRGCCAGGGGTGGGTGTGCCTAAGACACAGAGGTGATTCCAAACCACCTCAGGTGGGAAAGGGAATCTTTTCTGGGCAGAGGGGCTCCTTGCAGCGGGGTAAAGTGTGGCAGAGGGAGCTGTGCTCAGCTGGAGATGGAGGGAGAAGTGGGGGCAGTGAGATCCATCTGGAACTGTCCATGGCTGGGTATTTCCACAGTGAGCAGCAACATTTTCTTTTCTTCTGCCTCCTCCACTGGCATTGCTGCTGTTTCTGTTTGTTCACCAATGCCATGGATGTTTCCAGTAAATTGTCCTCACCTCAACCCTCGATCTGTACCTTTTGTGCCTGCAGCTCTCCTCTCCAGCCCAGGAGCAAACCAGCWCTGTGTGTCTTGGAGTGGTTTCAGTGGGAAGGCTGGGGAGGAGAACACCATTTCTAAACCATGAAGAAATGGTGCAAGAATTTACCTTTGCCTTTGTTGGGAATCCTGAGATTTCTGCTGTCCTGTTTCTCCAGCTTGTCGAGGTCTCTCTGAAAGGCACCACAAACATTTRGGGTGTTGATCATTCTAATTTTGCATCATCCACAAAGGTGCTTTGTGTGCMCTTTGTCTCTTTATCCAGACCATAAGTGAAGCTGTTAAACAACATCAGCTCCACAATCCCAGTTTGGGAGCACACAAATCATGRTGACTTTCCAGTCCAACTTCCTGCTGCTTCCCTTAGATCCCAGCAGCTCAATCCATCTCACTGTGGCACCCAAATTTCAGCAGTTTGTCTATGCAGGTATTACAGGAGCCAGAGCTGAAAGCCTTGTAGAGGTTAAAATAAACAATATCAGCTGTTTTTTTGAGTTTTTTTTATCCTTCTTAAAAACCTGAGTGACTTTGCTGTCTGCCAGTCCTTGAGAATTTTGCCCAACTGCTATGACTTTTCAAAGATTTTTTTACAGCAACCTTGCAAAGACATTGGAAGGCTATCCCATCACTCYTAAATTATTATTTCCTCAGCAGTGTTACAACACATGTAGAAAATACTACCAAAGCATTCTTGTAGCTAATTAATACATACATRTGGAAAACCAGCCTTGAATTTGTGAAAAATGCATTTTCTGATTTAAGTTGCACAGGTAAAGAACCTAAATCTACCTCAAGTGATTCTTGAATTCATTTAGCTGTTCTTAGCAAAGTCAGTAATGGCTTATTCTSCCTATTTTCCCCAAGATCATTCAATAAATCATGAAACAAAAGCAGAATAAAGTTTGTTTCACTGCATAGGTGTCATTTATCTTMAATTGCCCACGGTGGGAAAGCATTAGCTGTGTAAGCAGCCAGTGAGAGGAGACCTACTTGGCTGCTGCAGGTTAAATTTTCAGAAGGAAAGGAAATAATTGARTATCATGTTAGCAGACACTCACTCCTGCTCCAAAAGGGTATCCTTGGAAGGAATAACTACTCAAATCTGCGATGTTCATTATAGCATTGCTGGCCATTGTTGGGGATTTCGATTTGGCACCAAAAAGACACAACTCACACACTCTAAAATAYCTACAACAAGGTGTCAAATTCCAACTAAGAGAATTTTTTTTTTTACACAAACATGTATGAATTAGCTACCTAAATTAGCCACTGAATCCCTCATCATTAGCTTAATACATACATCTCAAAGGCAAATATACCGTGAGAAAAGCAAAATATTTTTTTTTCCTAAGATATTAACAGTAACATCTTCAGCATAACTGATTTCCAATACTTGCATGTTTATCCCATGCCCCTGTTTCACTCACCTCTACATCCATTCATCTTCTGGCTGCTCCCACAATTGGAACTCAAAAATCATTAACTACTCTGGTCACACCAAAGAAATCAACAATGACACTCACAGTCTTTTAGGGAGATACACGTTATTTCCTCTGTTTTAATTCTGTTATTCCAGTCTTCCAACAGCCTTTCCCACCATTAAGAAAACGGGCCAGTTTTTGTTAATTATTGCATCTGCATGTMAATCAGCTTTCTTTGCAAGTTTTACCAGGCGTATATTTTCTCAGAATATCTCAGATAGCTCGCAATAAAGACCCAGACTCACCATCAAGTTGCTCGACAAATTATTGTGCAGCACATGATCTTTGTTTGCCACTTCCCTCTGCCAGAAACAACGGGAAATTGCTGTGACTTAGATCAGTCCACAAGGAAAACAACCAAAACGGACACATTTCTGCTCATACTAGAGGCCAACAAGACCCACTCACATTTGCAGTGGTTCAGCTGACAGAAAACACGCTAACACACCGTAATCTGATTTGGAATCCAGGTTGAGGGAGTAGCACTGACTGTAATGGACATTCAGCTGTGCTCTGAACACAGATCTTACACGTCTGCTTGAAAGCCCTGCTTATTTTGGTATCTGCTGGAAAATTTTGGGAGGTAGAAGATTTCAACCAAGGTCTTCAGCTGAAAGGCAGAAGCTAAACCAGTAACCTGGAGTGTCTTCTAAAGCACAGAAAGGTAAGGTTGAGACCAACAATATTAATCATACATAAACACACATATATATCATAAGAAATGTGCTTATTAAAAGTGTATTTATTGATTGGAACTCCCCAAAACATTCACTTTCTCCCAGTACCTTTTTCTCCAGATATTCAATACAAGCCTTTATGTCAACAAATTTTGGCTTCACAGTGCTGGGTTAATGATTGGACTCAGTGATCTTAAAGATCTTTTCCARCCTAAAAGATTCTGTGGCTAYTGAATTATATTATCTTTGGGATCTTTCTGGATAATAATACCTATAAAGGATTCCCCACAAGGCAGCATGTTCCATACATGATTGAGAAGTTACAAGCACAATTTAAGCCAACAAACACACAAAAATRTATTGAAATATTTTTAAAGTGAGAAATTATTATAGGTTTCAAGATCACTGYTTCCAGTTCAATTAATTTTGAATATTCTTTTACTAATTTGAGGGGATTCCAAAAGTATTAAGGCTCTTAAGTTCTGTTTGACTAAAATTTCATCCAGTGGTAGGMTAAACCTCCTCAATGATCTCAGGATTAGCCTCAGCTTTCAGAGCTCATACAAAGGAAAGTTCTATAGTCCTTTCATCTGAGACATTATTTTCTTTAGGATTATGAGATAATGCATCTGGAACAACATTCATTCATCCAGGTTTGTGGTTTAGCTGAAAGTCAGTCCAAATTCCTGTAATCACAAGTGACATCTGGCTAAACATGATCTTGGGTCGAGTTTAGGCTTCAGCCACTACAAAGGGCTGTGGTTAAAATATCACACTCAACTTGACACCTCCCAAACAGCAGAGCACATCTCAGTCCACACCAACATAACAAGTTAGAGTTACATCCTTTTTATTTTCTTTTTCCTGGTGTTTACATGGTGCTTCCTACAAGAAATTGGGCTAAAAAATGCTCAAAACCTATTTGTGGCATACCCAATGTCTCCTACTGGATAAATTGTAAACCAGAATTTCAGAGMATTAACCAGCAAGTCCAAAGGCAAGAAGTTACAAAATCTGAATAGGTAATTTATGAAAGGGGAAAAAAATGGAACTGGTTTGAAGGTAGAACGTATAGCAGAAAATCTATAATTCAAAATCAACCAAAATTCAGCTGTACTTTAATCAAGTTGTAAGARAACTAAGGAGCTACATATCTGCTTGCRCCAGGTGTTTCAGATGAGACTTAGYGACAGTTTGATTTTCAAWAGCCATTTTTTGTYATTGACCGTCTCTCCTAATTATTTTGCTTGGTTCTGAATGAGAGACTGAATTTCATCTCACAGTTCCCCCAGGGCCTGGACTTGGTCAGTCTTGCTTACATTTTTAAGGGTTCAGAAAGAAAAATTTCCCTTTGTGGATCAAAAACAGAGATAAATTTCTTTCTGCATCTTACATCACTGTGGAAACGACAATTTCAGTCCTCTCAGCTATTTAGCAATACTGAATTTGACACTATTCTGTTGAGTAAAGGCCATGAGAAATGTGAAGTGGATGACTCTATCTGTCCAAAATGTACCTGTCCACAATGTTAGACTTCCAGTGAACATCTGTTCATGTTTCATGTTCAATGACTGGACAGCTCTCATTAAAAAAAAAATTAAAAAAAGTTTCATAAGAAGTGAAACTTTTTTAAAGAAAAGTCTTTTGTATACCTCATTCCACCTGAAGTTCMTTATCCCAAATCCTCAACATGGTAGAGTTAGTAAATATCAGTGAAAAGGAGAATTAATGCTAAAGAAGGCAGACAACCCAAGAAAGTGCACATTAATAAAAGGAAGAATAGCACACAACACAGGGGAATARCAAAACTTGTGGTGCACTGCAAGATACAGAGAAGGAGAAAACAGAAAACTGTAGGGCAAGAGATCAAAAGAGTGTCACAAACCCACTCTAGGAAGTGTAGAAGAGAAAATTAAATATATACTTTATTTAGGTTTCATGGAGGGTTTTAACATCTGATTCAGCTTGACTTCAGACAATTCCTAAACTGCTTCTACATTTTTCTGCTTCTAAAAATCTGTTTTTCTTTTGAATATGTCAATTTTTCATCCTTCGTATGCTCTCTACCGCTACTACCATTTTTAAAGGCGGCCCTCTTTGTTATTGTATTTACAGCTCTATCCTACCCCTCTTCGTTATTGTGTTTACAGCTCTATCCTACCCCTCTTTGTTATTGTATTTACAGCTCTATCCTACCCCTCTTCGTTATTGTGTTTACAGCTCTATCCTACCCCTCTTTTTTATTTTATTTACAGCTCTCTCTTACCTCTCTTTGTTATTTTATTTATAGCTCTACCCTACTCCTCCCCAGAGCTCTTCTTTAACTGCCTCCTCTTCCCTTTGGCTCCAAACTGAAAGTAACCCCTCCACTGTCGATGGTTTGGTCATGGTCCTGTAATTACCCCCAGCTGTCTGTCCAGGAGGCTTTGTTTCTGGAACTACAACTTGTTTGTACATTTTTCAATTGGTCAGATGAGGAAAAGCCTGTAATCTGAAATAAGTGTGCAGTGATTTCCGTGTGTTAACCAGATCACCTTCTGTTTGCATATGATTTCCACTTAGCATTCTCTCACTTTCTTGAAGATAAGCCTCAAGTTCAGCCCTTTTTATCATTAGGCATTTCCTAAAGGTTTGTTTTTTGTTTTAGTTTTGTTTTTTTTCTGGGAGCTGGTCCAGCACCCATTTATAACAGCTTTCAGTATATTAATATTTGGKAATAGTGCAAATAGAGTTTCACATGGAATAAAGAGAGCCCAGGCAGTGTCATTGAGAATCACAATTTTTTTTTTTCCACCCTAAACTTCTGCTCCAGYTCCTTGTCTTGCTGGATGCAAACCAAACAGGTTTCTGAATGAAGAATTTTACCAAATAGTCTTTGGAGTGATCCAGTATACCTAATGGGGGGATAAATGTATAGAGTGTTGTGTATTATTATCATTTAAACTGAAATTGTACAGAATTGTATAACTTTGGCGTGTTAAAACACTTTCTGTTCAAAAACCAGCAGTTTACACAGAGTTAAACACCAGCCATCCAACAACAAGGCTGTGAACACATTCTTCAGCTCAAATTCTCTATCTTTTCTTGTCACTATGATTAAAGGCTCAGATTCAACCTAACTAATGTCTAAGGAACTTTAATTTTCCTTTGATAAACTGACAAAAAATCCATTTCTTTAATCTTTATCCAAAGGGCACGGTGTTACAATGGACTCCTCGTGAGTTTCACCAAAACATGTGAAAATCTGTTCTTATCTTCAGAGCCCTTTACTAGATCCAGGGGTGCAGGCAGGATTAATCTGGAGCAATTAGCTATCAACTCTTGGTAGCTGTTGCTGTGGTGGGAGAGAGGAATATATACAATTTCTCATAGAGGTGACAGCAAAACAATAATTGGTCCAGAATCAATCTAGACAGAACAGAGAGAATATGACAGTCAGTAGGAGAGCCCAAGGCTTTGCAAATGAAGAATGTGCTTGAGAGGGTGGAGGAAATGGATTTCTGGATTTCTGGATCCTACTAATTGCACTGCTTTTGACTCAAAGTCCCATTACAATTGTCTGGACAGATGCACATCCAGTCTTAATTTTTTTTTTTTTTTATTTTTATTTTTTTTTAATAAGGGAGTTACAGGATATGAAGTCTGTAGCAGAAGTGAAAAATGGAGTTTATAACATGCCAGTGCTATAATGTAGAACCACCCTTTTAGCCCTGTTCTCTCTCTTCTCATAAACCCATACACTCCTGAAATGCCCATACCCATATTTTCTGTGGATATTAACACGGCACACGCAACATTTTTCCATATTTTCATTTGTTTCCTCCTCTATTTCGTGCGTTGCTCCAATTAAGAAGAAWTACAACATGTCAGAAGTGGGGCTCGAAGGGATTCATCGCGTCCGTACCGTCACTGGAACGAAATGTCTCCTTCTCCTATCCCTTGTTTCCATTTTCATTCAAATTGGACGGAAGAAACAGTCCTAGCAGATTCAGCTTGTCAGCTATATTACTGGTGAAAAATCTGTTTGGAAACCAGATTCCTCCCCATGAAAATGTGTGTGTTAATTAGCCCCTTTTGTGTCAGCCTGCTGCTGAGCCAAGTCTGAAGAGTCATTTGAGGGCACCGAATGTCTGTTCTGGAGAGAGGCTTACGCGATCCAGAGTGTCATGACCACTTGAAAAACTTTCTTCAAGGATGAGAACTTTTCTGCTGGCAGCACGTTATCAGGAACATCTCGTCCAGCACCATCAAGGATTTTTCTGTTTATTTTAAAAACATGCAGACACTACAACTCCCTTCGGTTGTAGCGAYACGGGGAATTGAGGGCAGAAGGAAAAAAATGCTCGGAGAGATTGACTTCATGAACTGAATGCAATTTGTCATGAGTTAAGTGCCTGGATTGAAGTGTTACGAGTTTACCTATCCACTCCTGCTCCATCTGCAATGATTTTAAGCGCAGACCACAGCCAAGAAATACAGCCATGACTTATGAATTTCAGTTCCCGTTAAGAAAACTGGCAAGGATCAGCTGAGGGGTGTTGGTCAACCTATTACCAGCAGAAAGAATAAAGTGCAAGGGTGTCTGCACGGTGTGTGCCCATTTTTATTAAAAGCTGTCCTTACAGGCATTCTCTTTTTGGCTTTTGTGGCAAATGAGGACCAGTGTGACCCCAAACCATCCTGACTGCACTGGTTGATACAGGGTCCCAATCCTCCAGCCTGAGCTGGAGTGAACGAGGCAAAACGAACCCATTTCCCAACAAACCCAGCAAGTTTCTTCACTCCCTTCCCCCACACCGAGTCCAGTGCCCACACTGCTTTCCCACAGCTCCCGTCTCAAACAAGCACAGGGGTTATTTTTTTTTTTCCTCACAACCACCCCAAACTGCATTTCTGAGAGGACAGACACTGCTTCCTCCCATTCTCAGCAGTCTCAGAGGCTGCCAGAGGCTGCCCCTCTTCCCAGAAGTCGCTCACAAAGTCAACAAGCAGTTTACCCTCCAACTGTTTTTCGATGTTGKCCTGCCTCGCAGCAATTCTCACTGGCACATGGTCTCCTGCAGACCATCATCAGCTTGGCACATGTTGAAACAGCCATGCCAGGGCCAGGCGAGCCCACTGCTGTGCTGCACTCACAGCTTTGCCTCCRTACGGCTCCAGCAGCAAACTCAAGAGCAGATTCCCTGACTGCCCACATTGTCCAACGCTCCACATCTCCTCCTGTGAGACCATGGCAGTTTTAATGTCCAGAAGCAAAACCTTGAGAGAGTTTTCCTCCGGCAGCTSGGATGGTTTGCCTTGCTACAGCCCACCCCAGTGTTCCAAAACATCAGCCTGACACAGCACAGCCCATCCTGCCCCAATCTCATATCACATCTACCTAAGATCAGTCCTTTCCAAAACCCTGMTGAACAGACCAAACTCATTGGCAAGCATTTTTTTTTTCCTTTGGAGACAAGGGGAGTAGCTCATTCTCCAGGAGAAGAAATCCAGTGAAGCAGACAGCCAGGTCTGCAGCCATGAGGATGGCCCTGAAGGCAGTGGAACATCTCTCCTGTCTGTGTGTTCACTTCACAGGACCTTTTCCTCAGTCACATACAGAAAATGTCATAGCAGACACTTTTTAATGAACACCCAGCCCATTAAAATTCAACAGAATTCAACAGTCTGCATGACAGAGAAGGGTGGTGGCACTTACCCTTTGGCCCTGCTTCTTTCACAAACATATAGGGCTGCTAGAGGATGGTTTTTTGTTTTTTTTTTTCCTATATGCTTTGGAAAAAACCAACCTTGTCACTGCATGACTGGTATTTAAATTTTCTGGTTTTCCCTGAACTGCAAAATTTGCTAACACTGTAGAAACATCAAAATAAGGCAGCCCATCAAGGGCATAAACATGTTATAGTGCTTCTAAAAAAAGTCAGTGCTTAATCTGACTGTGATTAATATGGGCAGCCTTTTTATACAGATTCTGTCTGGATTGGCAAAAATAATTTTATGCCTTTTGGGGGAGAGTGTGTTTAACAACTGAGAAAAAAAAAAAAAAAGGTCTATCTTTCACATTTTACTACTTTTTACAACCCTTTTCTCTATGTAAGGCTAATAAAATCATCTTAAATTGTAAACCAGAAGTGAARTGGGGAAACAGAAGCAGTTTTTACCCTTGACCAGAAAAAGATGGTTTTGCTGTTTGCAAAGAGACAATTACTTTGGCCTGATGCCCAATATATGTTGATACAGATGGTATATTTCCCTTACCTTGCAAGAGCAGGATCCACCAAGGTCAAGGTCCTCTCTGAATTGGTGTAAACAGCCACAGTCCCTGCTCTCCCTGCAGGCATTTGAAGGGCTCTGTATTCCTGAGTGATGCTTGCAGCTCTCTCCAYGCTGCCAGCCCACCTGCTCCAAGGCTGTGCCTTTGGGCTTGGCCTAAATCACAGRAAAGCTCAGCAGATCCGTGGCACCTGCTCTGTGGGGCTCAATTCCTCGTGGTCDGGAGCAGGGGTATTGACCAAGCATGGCCAGTGCCAGGGCAGCGTAACACTGATCATTAAATTATTTATAATTTCACTGCTTTCCYTCTGGSCAGCAGGGTCAYRTCCATCCCTTTGTCACTCCCCTTCAGCCCAGTGAGAACCCAGAGCACAGRAATGTCGGTGCTGATGCTGAAGGGCAGCTCTGAGGAGGTTCATTCACACAAAGCAGAGTGATGGATCACAGAAAGYTCATGGTGCAGAGCAAGGAGAGGAGGCAGGATCCTCACAGGAGGGGACTGCAGGCCAAGGAGCTCCTGATGGAGTGGCTGGAAACCTGGAAACCATTCCATGTGGTCACATATTCCCTGTGCTCTTGTGTGTGCTCTGCCTGAGGTGTCTTCACTGGGGAGAATCTGAAAGCCCAGGAATCTG
>NW_026624258.1:31537-77474 GCF_030028575.1 Malurus melanocephalus
CCTCCCTCCCTCCCTCCCTCCCTTCCTTCTCCATCACACCTATTCTTATTTTATGCAGGAATGAAAAGTCCTAGAAAAAAATGATAAAATTATTTCTTGCAGTCTCCAGTGATGACTGGAGATATTTTCCAGCTGCTACTGCAGCCCAGACTCACWCATATAATGTTTCCCCACCTCCAAAGTTCCGGATTCTTTTCTTCCCTGAAGATTCCTTTTCTTTCCTTAAGTTCCTTAAGATCAATGTTTATTTGACATTAGTAACAAGGCTGGAAATGTGTATTTATTATAATTCTATTAAAATATACCTACCTTATCGATGAGGCATTAAATGTCAAGTTTATCTTGGATGACCCTTTGAAATGTAAGCAACTCATAAAGAAATGCTTCTTTTTTAGTTAATRTAGGCCACTTAATATTACAGTTTATCAAAAGTCACTCATTTAATGGTATGCTYGAATCTGTGTGTGGTTTTCTTTCTTTTTTCTCTTTTGATACTTCTGGTATTAGCTCAGTTTCAGAGTTCCTACAAATTTACTGTAAAAGATCTGTTTGACAATGAGAGAAGGAGTTGCCAGCCATGCCAATTATAGTGATTTYGTGGTGTGGGACTTTAGGCCACTGGGAATCAAAGTTCCTTGCCAGAAAAAAAAATAAAAATTTTTTAAAAAAAGCTATTCTAGGCATCTATGTTTCTTTCACAATTGTATTCACATATGCAATTTGAGCTATGGCTCAGTAGTATGTTATCTAAGGAAAGAGATTAAGTTCACATTAGGACTTTTCTGAGTACTTGATATTAAGCAGGGATATGGAAGAATTTTTTTTTTTTTTCTTTTTTAGGTTTTTTTTCTTTTTGCCTAGGAGAGTAACATCTGGAACAAATAGAGTCTTTAACTGATTATCATTAACACAATTGTGTTGTGTTCTCAAAAAGCTATTAAAAAGTGTTAACATGGTTACATCATGAACTTCAGCTGGTTCTTATAACACACAATCAACTCAAACCAGACGTGTGTGCATAATGCATGTTTCAAACACTGTATCCTAAAACACGATTTTGAGAACATTTCCGTTAATATTGGGATTGCTTACCACTTCAAGATTTCACACCACTGAGCAGTATTTAAGTACTACTTAAAAGCAAAAATAAACATTTTAACTGTTCTGTAGGTAGTAAGGAAGCCAGCAACCCCTTTGCATGGAAGAGAAAAATTATTTTTTTTTTTTAATCCAGCCATTCTGTCTCACCTGTTAACTCAAACAGTGCCTTTTAAAAAGAAGCACAGGTGGTCCCAGACTTCATTAGCTTTGATCACATCAGAATGTTAAAAATGAATCTGTTAAAAATGAATGTTAAAAATGAATCTGAATGTTAAAAATGAATCTCCCTGAGTAGAGCCCAATGGAAGATGACAGCGCCTTTTTCACCACACCCATCTTGATGTGCCAGTGCAGAACAGGAAGGAAAACCAAAAACAGGGATAATATTGGGGACCTGGTACCTGTCACCAACACCTCCTTTTAGCAGCAGAGTGTGCCTTCAGCCCTTCAGAGAGAGAAAAAACGCTGCTTGAGCCATTTATTTTAGCAGAAAAACCTCCCTGCCAGAATATCATGAATATCCCCGGGTTCATTTGCCACGCACAGCCCCCCAAACCAGCCCTGCTGGCAAAAATGGCACTGAACACAAAATTACAGGATGCTTTTCCAGCCTTTGGGCACTTCCAGCCACGTGTATTCACAGAGAATTTTACTAAATAGCAACGAGGTGCCACTGCTGTGGCAGGAGGAGTAAAGGATGAAGAAAAAGAGCGAGTTCCATGCTCAGAGCCCAGGAAATTATTTATTTGCTGTTCAGATGGATGTTTTGCAAGACTGGAAAGAGACCTKGAGCCTTGAGTCCATCATTTTACAAACCTGTAATTACACAGCCACACAGCATTTCCCCCAAAATATTCAATTTTCATTCAGGAAAAGAAGAAACTGAATGCACACTGATGAAAGGGTGCAGGTACAACTGTATTTTATTATTTTCATATTATCTTCTTGATTTTTCAACCATAAAATCCCACTATTTCATTTAGAGTGAAAGGAATATTATTTTTGTGCAGCAGCAGTGTTATGGATTCTTATGATGGGAGAAATACTGGCAAAAATAGACAAATATTTTTCCAGTAATGAACTGAACAGTAAATTTACATTGAATTTCCACATGACTGAGATCATAAATAGCTATCACAACAAAAAGCAGACAGAAAAGAAGCTAGCYAACTGTTGTTTTCCTGTAAACAGTGTTTCTAGAAGAAGAGCAGAAGAAAATGATAACACAAATCACTCACCAAAAGACAGAAAAATATATTTAAAAAATCCCAAATAAATACAAGCTTTGCAAAATGTAGGTAGATACTCTGCCTGCATGCACTCTTTTCTTTTATCAGAAAAGGAAAAAAAAAATGGAAATGGAAATTTAAAATGAATGAGAAACATTTAAAATCAAATATTAAGCAAAGGTTTTTGCTCCTTTGGTAAAATCTGCCACACAGCTTTTCAAATCTCAGTGTTTTGAAGCACTGATGATGTTAAAATTTCACCAATATTCAGTTCTTTACCATAATGCTGATGCTATTTCTCATAGAGAAGAAAGCTTTCAAACAGTAACATATTTTTAAGGAAGGAATAATAGTCTTTGATGTAGAAAATATGTAACAAAAAACCCAAGAAAAAATAGAGATTTAGGAAACTGGAATATGATAGGTGTAAAGTAGACACAGAAACAGGAAAGTCCTGTTTAAACAGATAATGCAGAATGTGAASTGAATGTGTTCTCCTTCTCTTAAACTTTTGTGAGAAAAGCTAAAATTCCAAATAATGAAACAAAACAAATTAAGATTTATTCCTCTTCATCATTTAAACTTCTAGCCCATGACACTCCTCACAGGACTTGCCCYTCTTCAACAAAGTTCCAACATGTTTTCTTATTTTTATTTTTTAAAATATATAACAAAACCTTTCATAGCCATGATTTTTTTTCCTTTTTTTTTCTTTTTAATCAAAAATTCTACATAATCCTGAGGGAAAAGAGGTTGAACTATTACAGAAAATGCACGTGGTGTTCAAAATGCTGCTGCCAGTCTCAAAGGGAACATTTACCACATTTTAGCACCAAAAGAAGCCCAGTCAGCCCTGCAGGTGCTCGTGAGCACTGAAGAGCACCCCAGACAGGGATTTCTTTGGATAAAACAGGAGGTTTTATTCTGCACAGGATTCAGAGACTGGAAAAAAATGTGATGTAAAAGTTCTGCCCGCAAAAGCAGGACCTTGTTCTGTAAAGCAGTTATGGGTACAGATTCAGACTGAAGTTTAATTATTAAATTATTCCCTTGCATGGTTAATAATCCATAAGTGAGGCATTGGTGTTTGCCACTTTGGGCCATGAAATTCCCCTTCCACTGATATTTCACTGCTTCAGAGATGTCACTCCTCACTTGTTCAAGTTTAATTAACAGCCTTGCTTTTTTTTGAGCAGCACAGTAATGAAGAATAAACTTTGAAGACTAAACTTTCATTGGACATGATTGTGCTCGTGTGGTAGGGCAACCATTCCTGAAAAAGTTTTGGGAAGGAGGTCTTTGACAAGAACACTTGTGAGCGGTGGAATAGGAAAAAAAAATTAAAAAAAAAAAAAGAAAATAAGTGAAAGGAAGCATCTGTTGGGAATTCTTCCAGCTGTGCTTAACACATTTGGAAGATGACAGAGACATAATATGTGCAGGGCTAACACAGTAGCTTGTCACTTCCTATAAACATACAGAGGTGTTCTTTCAGCCATGATAACGTTTTCCAAAAAATACAGAATGTGGCTCGCTCTGCTTTCCCTCTGCGAGGCTCTGAGCACCTAAAGTAAMAATTATTCCCATTTTACAAGCAGGAAAAACATGGAACTGACTGGAGAAATCACTCAAGTGGCTCARCTAATTCAAAGGTTGAAATTATAAYAAGAGTCAAGTCCAATTTGTCCATATTTAAGATCTTTTGGAGGTCAAAGATGCATTTTTGTTTGTTTTAATTAATTCACATKCAGAATTCCCTGAAACCCAGAAACMCAGGTTTGCAAAATCAGTCTCRATGGCCTAAGCTGCCACCACCTTTCAGAAAAACCTRAAACCACATCCAATGGCAAAATCACACAAAAGCAAAACAGATTAAAATTAAGGGTGTCAAATACATCAGCTCATTGAGCAGATATTGCTCAGAACCACCAAATCCATGCATGAGTCAAGATTGTTCTGCTGTGGYTCAATGTACTTCATATTTTGAGGCGAAAATAGAGAAAAGAAATCAGATTTGGTAAAGAATTTGATCAGAATTCTGTTCAAAAGGASAGCTGAAGAGAGATTTGCTGTATCCCATGGCCACAGCATAGATTAAAATCTGAGCTTTAAAGGACACACAAAAGTCTGTTCTAGAGAAGCACTCATGAATCAGAGTCAACACAGCTTTTATTTGGAGCAACTTTTTGTCATTCTGTGGGTTCTTTTTAGCACTTAAATTATTCAGTAGTTCCTTAATGAAAGCACAGTTGACCAAAATCTRAGAATCACCATTAGATGAGGTTGTTTATGGGTTCGGGTTAGTTTTTTTCCCATTGGCTTTTAATGTTTTGCTCAAAATAAACCAGAGGCTGATTTAACTGCAACTTCTATTTGAAGAAAATACAGCGAAAAATATCAATGAGGGATCTGAGCACTTGGAGGTGCAGAACGTACTGGCTTTAGTCCACAAAACACTGCAGAAATTTAATGGGATAAGCCCCTTCTGAGCAGTAAATCATGGGAGTGAAGAGAAATGAGCCCAGAAGAAATAGTCCTAAAGCACACAGTGAGAACCAGATTAATTGGAAATTAAATCAATTTTAAATGGACGMAGCAGATGTTCTGTTTGGTTCAGAGACATCTTATTTCATCTCCAAATAGAGTTTGCTTTTAAGTACAATCAGGAGTAATTTCTGAAGCCTCTGACTCATGCAAGAACTCTTCAGGCCAAGATAAAATAGACAGATAGGCATTTTTGCCATGTTTGCTTTGCATGGACATACCCAACCTACTCAAAATCAAATTTACAGTATTCACTTCCCTTAACAGCTTTTCCTAAGTCAGCAAATAACAAAAATATCACACACAGGCATTGGCATTTGTGTGTCTGTCTCACAGAAAAAGCAAAATACCGTTAAACATATGTGCYAGACCCCCTTTTATAAAAATCTGCAAGCCCAGATTTAGCCTTGATGCTAATGATGACTCAGGAAAAAAATTCCCATGTCTCTAAATTTCACTAAAAGTGGGAGAAACCATCTAGGAAATGAAGGGAATATCTAAGGCCATGCATTTATCTTCCTGTGATAGAGGCACTTAAATGACTCATGGAAATYACCCTTCATACAATTATAAAATAATGGTTGGCCATCTCAATTCCCATTTATTTTACTTTCTTTCTTTACRTGCAAAGATAGAGCTTATGCAGCCATATCTCCTCATTTTCTTTCCTTACTAATGCTGACTTTTTGCTGCTGTTAGGRATAAGAAAGTAAGCAACTTTTTTTTTGAGCAAAGATGATCTTTTCAGAGCTAAACATTGAGAAAGTGAGAGCAAGGTTACAGACAGCTAAAACTGGCAATTTCCAGTTCAGTGGAAAATGCTGGTATTTTGATTATTCTGAATCAGAACTATTTCAAAATTTCCCACAAAGCAGGAATTAAAAAATACTAAAAAAAAAAGCTTTCAAAAATGTTGAAACACATTTTTTTGAGCATTTTAGTTCTGCTTTTTTAATACTGCTTTTCATAATTTGTATTTCCGTTTTAGAGTCGTAACCATACCTCATCTCGTGCCACTTAATTAATGTGCAATTTCCATAATATATTGTAATTTAAAAAAATATAATTGTTTGACTTTTGAGCAATTACATCCAATAGTTGATACATATTTCATTTGAGTARGAGAATGAGATCAACATTTGGCTTTGCATTATTCTCAGAACATTTGTTCCTAAAACCAGGGGAAATGCCATATTAATACAAAGATATTCAAACAGTAGCTTAATTTATACTATATCATTATATATAACTTAATTTATATGATAAAATATATATATCATATATATAGCTATATATAACTTAATTTATATTATATATGAATTTAAAACTTAATTTATACTATACATTAAAATTATGCAGTGATTTTGTTTATTCATCACAACATTCTCACACTTTCACCTTACAAGTCCATGGGTTATTTTTGAGCTGTCGCTGACATTGATTCTTTCCCCCACTGCTCCCTATCAGCAGCAATTCTGGGCTGAGCTTCTCACACTTCCAACCTGCTCTTGAAATTCTCATGATTTYATTGATCAGCAGAGGATTGCAATTTATAAAATTTAATCATGCAGTCTGCACTCTCCCTGTTTTKCCCAAATGAGAAATTGTGTTTTTTAGGCACTGCTCTCCCCTTGGTGTCTCTTCAATATCAACAATGTAATGACGGCTCAGATTTCTCTGACCTTATCTTTCTCACAAAATTTATTATTTTTATTTCACCTAGTGATGATGATGCTGCTTAAGTCACCATGACAAAAGGTGCTTGAGGCTTTTTTTTTAATAGCTCATTAGCTGAAATGAATTAACAAAACAATTTTTTTTCTTCCCAACTTTTAACGCAACAAAAGGAATTTTCCACCATATTCTTGACCAATCACTTATTTCATGACAGAATTCCATTCCTCTCTTTCTCCCAAAACAATCTCATCTCTGCTATTTTATAAAATGAAGGACAGCAGTTTGCCAGCCACTGTGTTTAATGTTTTCTTCCATCCTCTCCGTGGTTACTACATTAGTGAAAATTATACTCAAGATGCCAAACAAGGATATATATTTTATCTGTATGTTTTCATGCAGAATAACTACACGCTTTCCAATGAGATTTTTTTTTCTAACCTGGACATCTTTTGTGAGTACTTTGAAGACTGTCACAAACTCTGTACTTTACAGGTGCATTTTATTCAAGGAAATGCAACTGCATGAGCATGTAGTAACACAGAGTTTATTCTAAAGTGGTCTAAAAAGTTATTAAATGTAACAAGAGAGATATGAACCAATCTCCAGTAGTTAACTGAGTGTGTGGAATATTATTATTACTGTCTGGAATATTATCACCAGCACAGAAGCTGTATTTTAGGAAACTAATATCCCCAGATCGGTATGACCTGAGGGATTTTTAATTTTTTATTTTAAAAAATGGAATAACTGAGTGAAGAAAAGCACTGCACTGAGTCTAAGCATCAGTAACAAAAACCTTTCTTGGATCTATTCTGTTTTCTCCATTTTCACAAGAACCAGAAGMAGTGGAGAGCCTTGGGCTGGTCAGGGGCATTGAGGGAAGGTGTTGAGAATGACTCTGTGGGAAGAACCAGGATCCCCAGTTGTTCAGAGACACTGGGATTTTTTGGTTATCCTGGAAGCCCAAAGCTGAATCTTCTCCTGCCTGCTGCTCTCGTGACCAAGAGAGGGCTGGGGAAAGCCAGGAGAGAGTGAGGAGTGAAGAATGAAATGAGAGTGTGGGGTTGGGCAGCAGGGAGGTTATGAATGAGTGTATTCCTCGTCTTATTGAGGAAGAAAAAGGCAGGAGTATGTGCACCCATCTGTACTACTGTAAAAGAAAAAAAAAAATATATATATATATATAAAGATTATCAGAGCTTTGCCAATTTGGTGCTTCAGGATTTCAGCTTCTGTATTTTCCATGTCTCTGTACCCCTGTGATTCTTTAGTGTTTAACTCCAGACTCCACAGACAGTGCTGAGCTCCTGCTCTCCCATTTTTACACAAAACAATTCCTCTGCAGCCCCAAACTCAAGGACACCTCCCTGGGCCAGACCCCAAGAGATGGAAACAACAGAGAATTGGGGGAGCCAAGTTGGAGTTTTTGACTGCATTGGCTGAGCTGCAATTGGAGGATTCAGCAAATCCTGATGTGCAAATGGACAAAATTGAGAAAGGGTGAAAAACCCGTGAGCCATTGTCCATTGTGGGTGGGCTGGGACTGCCCTAAATGGACCTAAAGGCCCTTCAATAAATAAAACTGCTTTTAATTCTCRGAATTTTGTCCAAGCCTCTGTTTTAGGTAAGACCATTAAGGTATCAATACATTGCTCTCACAAACTGAAATTCTGCCAAATTAATTTTCAGTCCACAACACATGTCTTTGCCATAATATTTTAATAGATTGATATGACTTCTGTCAATAGACATTTGCTGCTTTTTTTCTGTAACAAGAAGATATTATTATGAAAAACATGTATAATTACTGTTATTTACAGAAATATTGGTGGAGCTGTTAGGTGAAGCTGGATTTAGGCATCAATTTGCCTCCCCAGATTCCTCTGTAAGGCTGATGAAAGAAGGGATGCATGTGCTATCATCATCCAGCTTTGTGCAGAACGGTGCCACCCTTCAGCCACCTCTGAAATGCAGAGGGGGGAATAAAACAGACCAGAATATTCAAATACAGCACCTGCAGTGCATTTTAGAATACCTGAAATGTTGGCATTACCTGAACCAAGGCTGCTCACCTCAGAGCCCCCTGCCCCTCTGTTAGGTTGGAAGAAATCCCTCAAAAAGATTAATCAGCTTAGCCAAGCATCCCCTGTTTGAAATGGCAGGGAGCAGAGCATCAGCCACTCACAGAGCACACAAATAACCAAATGTGTCCTCTCTGCCTGGCAAGGTGCATCTGAAAACTGGAAAACYGGGAAGGGATCCGGGCCAGCATGATCTCAATTGTTATTTTCAATAATCAAGCGCAGCTAGCACTTCAGTGTGCAACTCTCCCTCGGTGCAAGAGGACAAAAAGGGGACAAAAATGCAACGTTGTGAAAGGGCTTTTATGGAAATCATGTTTTGGACATGTGTTTGGGCTCTGGAGCTGCAGCCCTGTCCAGTGCCCCGCTCTGAAATGCCACCTCCCAAACCCAAAGGGCAGCAGGAATGAGCCCCGTCCGTAAAACAACATCACAACTTTATTCTCAACAGTGAAGTATTGAAATTCAAGCATACATTATAAATAGAAAAACAGCTGGCTTGGAGCACATTGCAAGCCACTAACACAGTTGAGGGATTTGAATGACATCATAACCCGTGAGAGCATGTTGCTGGCCAGCTGGTGTTATTTATAATATACTCATAATTGAGGAAAAATAAAAAGGGAGAAGTTAGGTATTGCAGAACTAATAAAGGCAAATTCTCTCTTTCCCAGTGTCATTTAAATTGTTACCGAGAGAAATKTGAAGATTGCTGCTAAAAAGGGGGGTGAGCACTTTGTGATCACAGCAGCAGATTGAAGATAAATGTCATGGAAGCCCCCCAAACCGGGCTACTTGTGTTACCAAATTCACAGTACTGTAAGTCATAGGAAATTATATTATTTCTCCAGTGTGGCTGCTGAAAGATCACAAAGCTATTTTGCCCTATTTCCAAGCAGTTCTCAACAATTGTGTTGTTTTTAGCAGATGACAAAATGCCATTTTAGGGTTAATTGCACGGAGAGTTGGAGGTATTAATTGTTACTCAGCACACAGGCATGCCAAGTTCAATAACGTAAAGACACTTTCAGAGAAAAGTAGATAACTGCCTGCTTTTCTGGGCTATTTAAATAAAATACCTCTGCTGCTGTGCATAAATCAAATATGTATATATTTATATAGAAAGGTATGAATATATACAAACATTGCCCACACCGTGTAAGTTTTTATATATCTGAAATGCAGACGTGCACACGTAAATAAAAATGCACACACAGCTACCTGAAAGTTAACCAGGATACATTTTCTTATTTTTCATGGCAGCTCTTTTTGTCTGCTAACCCCTCAGTCACTAATTCACATTCTTTTAAAGGGGGAAAAAAAAAATCTGCTTCTGTGCTCTAGTTTTAAAATGCAAAGGTATGATGTTATTTGTCATCATGCCCAAAAAAGTCCTTACTCGGTAACTTTGCCAGAAGAGGGAGAGAGAGAGAGGCAAATGCTCCCCCAGCTGTTTCCTGTCTACAGTGTCTGTGTAATGTAGATAAATGTGAGGATTTTCTCTAAATCCCTCTTCTGTTTGCTAAATCTCACTGTCACTGCTAAAATCAGAGCAGATAGAGCCTGCGCAATGGAATAAAGTCCTCAATATTGAAATGTGACATTGCTCTCAACATCTCACATCTCTCTGGATTTCTTTTTTCTCATCATTACTGCTAACAAATTCATTTCCAGACTTTGCACTTTTAAGAAGCAATGGAAAAAATCAACAGTCTTTCAACACAATTAGTTAAGTGCTGCTTGTGTGATTTCTTGAAGGTAAATCTTTATTACTATTTCAAATAATTTTTGAGTTTTATTTTGCTGTGTATTGTCTGCTTCTGGCTTGAGGAGTATTGTGCACTTTTCAATAACATTATTTTAGAGCTGAGAATTATTTATAAATTGCTGAACATGCAATTTTATGTGATCTGGAAAATGGCTGTATGTAATACTTGCAATTACATAGATAACTGTGAGGGTAAACTATTGCAAATACCTGTCTTAAATTTCACTTCTATTCAGAGAACTTTGCAATATTTCAGTTATGTCATTGTTAAAAAGGTCCAATTACATCATTGTCTATATTGTTAATGAATGCTTCTGAAAGCAAGAACTTTTAGCTCTTTTCTGCAGGTGCAGGGTTTTCTAGGGAAAAAAGGTATTATTCACATGTTAAGTTTCTGCAGTTTTATTATACACMATTACAGAGAAAATGTTCATGCTTTCACAAGGAAACTTTTAAGGGATGTTGTCACTGCAGCAATTTTCTGGCAGCATCGTAGCATTTACTTGGTTTTTGGTTTTTTTTTGCTTTCATAAATTAAAAGTAAATGAGAAGTTCAGTTTTGTTTTCTACATTAGAAACCAGCTGCGACTTTTGCTGACCTTGCATATTTGTACAACTTAAGCAATTGTACATAAAGAAAATGGAAATTCCCTTCCATGCTCATCTCCAAGTTTTCCCTTCCAGGGAGGGCTGCTTCAGGAAAGTTTTGCATGTGAAGTTTGATGTTATGACCCTGTAATTTCTGCACAATAATGTAAACTGCCTGAAGGTAAATTTGACTTCAGAAGGTGCATTGACCTCTGTTTCTGTCAATTGGCTCCAGTCCAACTTTCCATTATCTGCAAATTTATATTCTCCAAAAACTTTTTTTCTCTCCTTAATGTTTTACAAGGGCATTTATGCTGTGGAAAGAATTATCCTGTTTTAATTGTTGAGGGCCTAATTATTTTTTTTACAGGGTCTTACACTTAAAAACACACTTATCTCATTCCTTAATGACCTAATTACAGGTCTGTAATTGCAAGGGATGAAATCATCCCCTYAATGTATAAATGGGCATCATTTCCAATATTCTTGAAGGATGAAGGGTTTGGGTTTTTTTTAAAGTATTGAGCAAGGCACTGAGAGACATAAAAGTAATGTGCTAGTTCCTCAGCTGTGCATCCTGCCAAGCTTCCTTGGAATCAATGGAACATATTGATTTAGGCGAGCATGCAGCCCAGATTCTTCACTCAAAGTTAATAGTATTTAAASCTTGATCTGCTCTAGAGCCATGTATGCTTTATTTGTGTCATAATTACTGGTAAATCCTGATATTGCATAATAATTACATGTTTCTACTATGGGTTGATAATCAGGCCCAGCCCCCCCCGGAATAAAATGTAATTTTGAATATGTAATTCCTCATTTCTTTCTATAGCATGTACTCTCCTTCAAAATGTTCCTCCTTCAAGATACTTSTAATTATTGCAGATGTCCCTACACGTTACTGAAATGACCAAGCATGTGAAGAATTCTCCTGCACAACTTGTGCCAGCTGATAGTTTGTTAGCTGGAGGGGACTTGCACAGGAGAATTAAGGAGTAAACGAGATGTAGGGTGTTCATATATGACATTCTTTTGTGGTGCTACTCTTCTGGACTGCCCAAAGAGGAATGGAGCAAAAAGCTGGCTATTTGAGTGAAAAAAAAAAAAAAATAAATAAAAAAGAAGAAATTCCAGCTGTGAAAATATGGTCAGTCATTCTATGCAAGAAAAAGAAGTGTTTAACTGGGCTCATCTTGAACCTGGGTTCAATTTCCTGGTGTAATCAGATGCTTCGATAAACCCCACCCACACCCCAGTGCCTTTTCCTTTAAACTCTCCACTTTCTGCTCAGATTGGGGGTGATGTCAGTGCTCTGCCTGATTGTGGAGAACCTGGAGCAATATTGGATTACAGCTTGGGGTTTTCTTAAGAATATCCCCCTCAGATATAAAGGGGAGCTCTGATTTTATCACAGGCAGATTGAATCAATTAATGTTGTGTTTAATTAAAGTGATGGAGTAAATTTAAAGTTTTAAACTATGTTTTGGAATTTGCTTTGATGGAACAGAGCGTGATTTATCAAATAATTGATTGAACCCTGGAAACATGTGAGCCTGTTTTCTTTTCTGRGAAGTTTTTACTTGTTTGAAAGTTCTTGACTGTTGTTAAATTCGGAGATAAAGTTAGAAATTCTCTGTGGTTTATACTGTGCAGCCTTTTTTGGCTTCCACTAAAGGAAAAACAGCAGATAATCTGTTTTGTCGTAGTTCAGTGATGATATTTATCTGAAAATGTAAGCCAGCTGAGAAGTCTTGAAAAATAAAAAATTGTTAAATGTCTAAAATTTATGTTTATTTCTGGACCAAATGTTATACGAGAACAAATTGTTAAATACATAATGTTCTTGTATTTGTGATGTCTTTCAGCTTTCTGAGGCAGTGTGCTAAACAGCTTTCTGCTTTACCTCCTCAGAACTGGGAACCATCTTAAACTGCAGGTGCATCACATTTATCTTACCAATTCAAAAATGKGGCAAAGGAATAAAGAAATTGTTGTTGAGATATGGGATCATCACGGGAAACAGTGCCTCATGTTATCACCATTCATTTATGATCTGATCTTTCTCCATYTGCTCATTGAAGTCGTGTCCATGCATTCAAGCTTGTTGGGTTGTGCATGGCAAAGTTGGCTGAAGACACTTGTGAATGGGAAAATAATTTATCTTTCCTTTTTTTTTATGATATATTATGGGATTTAAAATTGTTCGTTGCTTTCACAGTGGAAATAAGCGACTCATCCAGCAAGGCACTAAGATCTCTTGCCAAGAAAATAAGAATTCTTACAAATTATTGGCTAAAAAAGGCTCAATACCCCACTGGATCAGATCCCGGTTGATCAAAAAATAGATAATTTCATCTTTTTTTCCAAAGTTCAGTGAAGAAATATTAAGGATTAAATGGTCCCTGAAACCCTGAAACAAACTTTAGAGAAGATTAATCATTTTACTCCAATTACTTTGCACCAGACTGCTACTGCAAAGCAGTTTTAAGCTAAGTTTAACTGTAGGTGGAAGGCAGATTTGTAACTTCTTACCTGAGTGCAATGCTGATGTTAACCTTGAAAGAGAATGGAATAAAATGCAGATTTACACCTTTCAAAACTATCAGTTTTGGCAAGTGATCTAAATGAGTTCAGAATATGCATTAAGCACATTACTCAGTGTCCTGCTACTGTGCATAAACAGCTTTTTCTAGTGGTAAAAGAAAAAGCATTCTTTGCATGTTGGGCAAGAACTTTGGTGGACATGAAGTGGTAGAAAAAGGAGTGGATAAATGGATTGGTGCAATTTTACACCCATGGAGGAYTGGCCTTTCTTCAACCATAAGCAGAGGAAAAAGGGAGTTTGGAACCAAATGTAAACGAGAAAAGAATTGTCACCTCTGTGTGTCCCTCACAGCCACAGCTGCCTGAAGGGGTTTMATGCAGGACAATGAAGCATGGCTGCTTGCAACAAGTAAAAACATCCATTTTTAATGGTGTCTCCTCCTCTTTAMTCTCCTACTCACGCTCCTGTAACTTTCTCAAATGTTCCCAATTGTTCCCCTGCTTGTGGCAGGGCCCTGCCAGAGTCACTGAATGTGGTTCTTTGCTTCAGAAGGTCCCACACCAACTCCTGTAACTTTGGGCAAGCTGAACCTTGAAACATTTTTGGTCTGTCCTGGTATTTTCCTTTTTTGAGGTGACTGGAGCACTGTGGACTGAGCTCTTTTCTTATTGGGCCAAATTTCCTTCCAGCAAGTTTAGAGCATTTATTCTGGTGATGACAATGATGGTTTTGGTCTAAAGAGCTCTTCTCCATCCTCTGCTGCCCCCATTTCACACTGCAGGCACCTGTTATATTCCCTCTTAGCTCATCTGGTCTGAGAAAAACCAATTCAAGGTTGTTTTCCTTATTCCTGTTATTCCAGGCTTCCCTTTGTCTGTCCATTCCACTCTTCCATACCCTCCTTTACAAAAGCAAATACAAATCACAAGAACCACTGGGCTCCCTAACTGGATGTGATTGGGAATATTCACCAGGATAAATAATCAGTTTGCAAAATACACAGACCAGAAGGTGTAGGCAGTCACAAAATCGTGGTGAGACATTCCCAATTATTGTCCCAGACATCACAGMACGTGTTTGCTCGTTCTCATTCACAGGGGTGCAGGAGGCAGAGCCTGAGAGAAAACGGGGAAATCCTGACTGTGCTTGTGCTTCCTTGGCAGGTGAAGATGCACACTGTGTCCTACATCYATTTCTTCTACCTTGGCCTGTGTTTGCTCACCTTAACCAGTTCTGCTGCTGCTGGGCCAGAAACGCTCTGCGGGGCTGAGCTGGTGGACGCTCTCCAGTTCGTCTGTGGGGACAGAGGCTTCTACTTCAGTAAGTCAAACCCTTTCTTCCATTTCACTTTTTAAACAACTGAACAGTTCTGTGTAASCCACTGGAGCCTGCAGCTGCTCCAAATGAGCTCAGCCATGATCATGCTAAGTGTGTGTCCCATATCTGGAAGATGCTCAAGCCTTCAGTCACTGTGGAGCCTCAGCAGAGAATAAAGCTGTGCCTGCCCTCAGTCCCTCYGAGTTTCTGACAGATTTTCCTTTTCAGGCTTGTTGTTGTCTTTTCACCACTTTGCAGCTGCTGCTGTTCCACCTGCTGAATGTGTGCTTTCCATGAGCTGTCACTGCAATGAAATGAGTGAGAGCTCACAGYAAACCCAGGGCATTCAGGAGGCAGAACTGCGTGTACCTGCTCTGTCAGACTGCTAGCAAACAGCTTCAGTGCACGCTGCATCACACCAAAAACACGCCAAGCTTCAACATCTGGTCTGAAAAAATAGAGGAGCTGGAAGGCAGCAGGCAGARAGTTCCCACATCCAAATATCCACATGCTTCATCAGTTAAGTACAGGTGGAGGCAAATTCATGCATGGTGAGATAATGAAGGCCAACACCAGTGCAGGCARCAGATAAAATTAACTCTGCAATGGTGTGAGTCAAGAAACACTCAACTTTTAAGTCATAGAAATCTATTTCTGATTTTCRGCTATCTGCTATTTAAATAACAAAGTTAACAAAACCTTTAGCTAGACATATATTCATTCTGAATACATTGATTAATCTTTTTCTTTTCAAAACGTGCTAGAATTTGTGCTCTTGTAGCCTCAAGCTAGCATTTACTTTTAATARCAATATGTGCTTCTCTGATATTCTTTGTATTCCTTCATGACTGAACATTCTTGTCTTCCAWTGTATCATTTTTTGGTTTTCTGATCATACCTGCCCCATTCCTATTTATTTCTATCTATAGAGTCMCTGCCTTCAATATTTTCTCCTGGCTCTCAATAAGAGCAATTGCAATAAGATTGGAAATTCAGATCCTTGCACTTCTAAATTACAGAAAATCCTAATTTCCTCAACATAAAAGTTCTTGAGATTTTCATTCTCGGTACATTCTATTAAAGTTCACTTTSGAATCCTTAGTTTCATGCATACAAAGTATTTCAATATTCACAGAAGAACCCTTCTTTTCTGTATTTAACACCTCAGCACCTACTCCAGGGTGCTCTTCAGCTCAGTATTCTGGGGTTAAAGACAACATTAAAACTACTGGAATCTCTCGTGCAGGAATTTACATTTTTCTACCCACTCTGCAGGTGTTCATTTGCACACCAAAGTCTGTTGCATTTATTGGCAGCCAAGCTGGGGGTTGAGTGTCCTACAAACACTTTGTCGCTGGAGTGTGTGTAAAGACTGTCATCTCCCCCTCCAGTTTCTGCACCAGAAAACAAAAAGGTGACATACAACAGCAAAGCAGYTCTTCTTTTGCTGTGCTGTGCAGCTCAGGTGTTTCTCCCCCAGCACAAAGCATTTGCTGCTGGTTCCGAGCCGTCTGCTGCTCGCTTTCCACAAGAGCAGCTGCTGCTGCCAAGCAGCCAGGGTTGTGTGTACTTTGTGTTCCTGCAGGTAAGAGGTCGTGTGGAACGCTAATCATTAGCAACAGCTCCCTTTGCTTTCCATCTCCTGGTCATTCCCAGCTTTCACAATCTCTGCCCTMAGCCAGGTCATCCTTATTTTCAAACACCACCATGATTTCCCAGAGTTTCAGAGGAGATCATTGCCTTTGCAACCTTGACTTTTATCTGACCTTTTAGTTTAGTCTTTCTCCCTGGTCTTTGCTGTTTTCTGCCATTCTGAGTTTTCGCTCGAAATAACCCAACGACATAAACATCAACCTTGTTTTATCTGGAAAACCACAGAAGGTTTTACCCATGAATGACCACCCTGTTTTAGGAAAGTCTCGCACAGTTGCAATCAGCACAATGCAGTTGCATCATGCAATAGGAATTTTAYAAAGCTGATATAACAGGACTTTTATAAAGCTGGCCCCTTGGATGATAAGAAATGTGTGTGCTCTACCTGACTGCTTCTTATTTGTGAGGAAGAAATTTAATCTCTTTCTCACTCCAGTTTGATGGAGTTCAATCTAAAACAYAAAACTAGAGAAAAGCAAGCCCAGTAACTCTGGTAAAACAAACTGAGATCCTCATATCAAATGTACTACAGAAAGCAGTATTTTATAGGAAATTAAAAACATTGCTCCATTTCTTGAGACTTYTAAGAATTCCACACCATTTGCAGAGGTAAAAACCCAGTGAAGTTTTTCTTTTGGTGTAAAAAGTATGCCAATAAAAGTAGTATTTTAAACCTATTCTCAYACTCTGGTTCCTTTAAATAAAGTGCAATCAATGGTAGTGTTTGCAYAGGAAATAGCTGTGAGGAGAATTTTATTATTCCATATTTCATTAGAGACTCCAAATATGAAGAATACCTTTTGGCTGAGGTGGAACTCCTGGTTCAGAGTCAAGGTCAAAGCTTCTGAATATTCCTTGGGAGTTGTGGGTGGAAGTGAAGATAGAAATAATTGTGTTACTTTCTGTTGAAGTTCTCATTCCCAGCCACAAGGCTCTATCTACAGCTAGGACTGGCAGACAAAAATTTCCTTTATGTAGTCTGCTCTACCCAACTTTTTAGCTATAAAAGGAAACTCTTTACAGCTTCTCAGGAGATGCCCCTTTCCACACACAAAGAAAAGCATTGGCTTCCAGAGGGAGTCAAATGTGGTTTCTACCACTCTCTTTTGTCTTGAGATAGACTGAGAAGGAGCAWTTTAAAAAGTTTTTTTTAGGGGAAAACACAGCACCAATCCCAAACTGAGCATCTGCTTTTTCTCCTTGGTCACATTTAACTCCAAGCAGCACTGGCAGATTGTTGTCTSCCCTGATTTGCCAGGCAAAAGCAGTTTGGTGCCACCTTTTATTGAAGGACATCTCTCCAGGAGAAATTCTGCCCCTCAGGGTCCTGGGTGCCAGGTTTTGTTGGAAGGGGACAGAAAACCCGGCCACAATTCAACACAGCTTTTGTTATTTAATGTTTCTCCAATCCCAAAACCTCTGGATCCAACAGTCACGRAGCAAAGTGGGATGGCTTCAATGCTCATTTGAATTTCAGTAATSTCTACCATGGCACACTCACTACAAAATGATGCTGAGAGCAGGGAATGCTGGAAAAACTAAAAAGAGAAATTACAGGAAGCTTACAAAAGTGATAGCCTAAGAGGGGGAATGTTTTCCTTGAAACAGGACAGTCTTATCACAGGAATTTACTTTGCAGATTAATTAAAAAAAATGGCTTTTTCCTTAAATGTTGGATTTTCTGGACAATCAAATTCATTCTTGTTTATGACGTTTTCTGGGGACCATTACTACCAAGAGAAAGGAAAGATCAGGTAGCTTGTTCCAAGGAGAAAATGCTTTATTCTTTTTTATCTAGTTTTATCTAGTTTTATCTAGTTTTATCTAGTTTTATCTAGTTTTATCTGGTTTCTTCATCCAAAAGATACCTTTTCCTTTTACAATAAAGGCATAGTGGTTTGTCTAACAACATACATGATTGCCAATAAAGAAACACATTTCTTATTTCCTCCCTTTTGGTTGTTATTTTCTCCTTTTCCACCTCTTATTTCTTCATTTTCAAGCTTCTAATTTCTAAAACCCAGGTTAGATGGCAACACTTATTTGAAATCATGGCAATCACCTTCATGGATTAAAACTCCAGGTTTTTTTCCTGCTAAATACACCACTTTAGTCTTGTGGTGAACCTTCTGAACCAACACTTGCATGAAAAAGACAGAGCTAAATTTAGACACCTGAGACACWGGAGCTCCTCTGATATTTTTTAGAGAATGGAGAATGATCTAGAACGTGCTTCCATGTGGAAAGCAGTGAATCCCATAAAAATGGGCTTTTCTGGTGCTCAGCTGTGTCAGCTGCTTTGTGGAGAATCGCTGCAGGTTTTTTACTGCTTTTTTTTGTCCACTAAGATGACCAAAATTGTGTGTCGCCCTTGGGAAAATSCCCAGCTGTGCACAATGTAAGACTATTGGTTTATAATCATCAGAAAATCGAGATAAGCCCATGCACATAATTTTTGGGCAAGGAGAGCTGTCCTGAGATCTCATTGCTTTGCAGAACCGAGGGGCACGCGGAAGAATTGCTGCCTTGGAAAAGAGGAAACACAAAGAGCAGCACAGCAATAGGCAATCACATTTTGCTTCCTCCATTTCCCCCTAGTTAAGAGCTTCTTGTTTACTTCAGGAAGTCTGCTCTTAAGGAGTTATTAAAGTTGCCAGGCCTGTCAAGGCTCTCAGCATAATTACAAGAGATGGCGCGGCGCTCGGTTCTCGAAGCACTCGGTACCTGTAGGAGCTGTGAGTCATTAGCTCCTCTCTGCAGCCCTGATTGAGAGGAATTTTTAATGTCAGAAGCCCAGCAGAGGCACGCTGAAAAGCTGCCACGGACACACACAGGCTCTGGTGTTGGTGACAGTCTCACAAATCTTCGCAAACAAACKCTGGTCATCCTGGCTGCGCTCGCACGCCGAGATCTGAGAGTGGTTCTGAGCTCCTCGGCCTGGCTGAGTGCCCCATTCATGTCCCAATTCTGGATCCACGGAGGATTTGGGTGTGTTCTTCCATCAGTCCCTGGGTTCCTTACTCCTTATGGGAAAATCAACCTGCAATGGGGGTCAGATGAGCTTCAGCCAGCTCTGCAGGGTCAGGGAGCTACAGGCACAGCCACTTGTGCCTCTGTCAGAAAAAAAAAGAAAAAAAATAATCAGTTCTGACATCTGGAGTGATATCAAACAGCTGACACAAGTGTGATGTGTGCTTTGCTCCCCCTGGTAGTAAACAYTGAGGAAGTTCTCCAAAAATAAGCCAGTCTTTGAAAGAGTTTTCTCCTTTTTTGCCACATCAAGARAGGGCGAGGAGTGTTCATAAAAGCTAACCTTAGTTTAGTGAGGTTAATCTTCTTAAGTTACCTCTTTAATGACAGAGAGAGAGGTTCTGTCTGCTTTTTCCATGGATTGCAGAGTGAGTCTGGGAGGATTTAGACYCTGATGTACACTAAATTTAATCCTTGCAAACAGGTCCCCTCCACAGCTAGTTTCTCAGGTTGTTAAGGATTTTATAATTTTTCAACTTTTTCCTTAAGAGGGACTGTAGTAGAAGGATAATTTTAATGACGTGACTGGAAACAAATCACTGATCAAAATTTCAACAAGAAACATCTCTGCAAAAAGTGCCTACTACCAAAACCAAATAAGTCCATTTTCTGCAGAAGTTCAGTTTATACRTGCCCTTATTGGATGTTAGATATTAGAGATGGCAATGCTTTTTATGATGTTTACCTTTATTTTCATGCACTAGRCCAGGCTCCAAATTTGGTCTCAAATAACAGAAAGCTGTTACTTGACATTTGATTCCCTAACTGCTATATGTGTATTTAATACGTTGTTTAGTCTCATGTTGGATAAAGYCACTCAAAGAAGCACTTGGCAAGGTCAGCATTAATTCTTGGCATAGCTGCCCCTCTTWCTTTTCCACTGAATCTTGAATACCAAGAAAAACCCTTCTCTGACTTCAGCTCTGGCACGTGCTTCGTGCAATTGGCCAAAGCCTTTGCACATGGACCTCTTGGTTGGTTCTGGTGTCAATAATGGGTTTGTGTTTCTCGATCAACAAAGCAAATCATCCAGTCAGGCAGAGCCACACACTCTGTCCAGGAAAAACTTTTGCATTTATTACCTGTGCGTGAAGGAAACTCAAAGACAGAATTGACAGAGCCTTTTCTCCAGGGTTTATTCAGCACTTTAGCTCTTCTGTGTGTTTCAAACCCTTTCACATCACTGAAAATCAAACGGAGACTTCAAGCAGTTTTCATCTCAGAGCTTTGCTAAAAAAAGGATGGATCTGGACTCGTTTATCAAACCATATCCCAATGTCAGTATTTCCCTGTGACACAAGCTTAATTGTTCAAAAACACAACAACAAATGAAAGGAATAACCAACAGTTAAGTAATTTCTCAGTCTAGAAATCAAGACAAAAGAAATACCACAAATGTATACTTAYTGAAGGATTTCTGCTAAATTTATCTCTGGTAATAACCACAGGAACTTCGATGTCAAGGGGAAGAAAAAGCCATTAATTCCTACTTTCTATGTGGTGCATTTAGTGCAGAGCCATTATGAAAGATAAAGCCCAAGTACTGGGTCTAACTTTTGAGAAATGGCAGGAATATTTCATGTTTGCATCAGTAAATGAGGTTCTGAGAACAAGAATTTGAACACATCCATTGTYCCTGGAGGGGCAGACCAGTGGGTCACTCCAGCTTGAGGAAAGTTACTTMAATTCCTAAAGAAATCCAACCCGAGTTGGGATACTTGTTGTGTTTTTGGATTGAATCCCATATTCAGAGAAATTTTATTTTCCATGTTCTTTCTCTTACAAGACAGAGCAGAATGCATCACTTAACTCACATTAAACCCTTTGCTGGTGAAAACTGCAATAGTTTCCTTTTWTCAAAGAAACTTTCTAGGGCTCATGTGTCTCTATGTGCCTCTTCTTTTTTCTTTTTCTTTTTTTTTTTCCCTGAGTCTCCAGCATATTTAAATATTTCCCATCTTATTTTGAAATTCAGCTGTGATGCCAGCCTTCCCATTTATGTAAAATAACTCTTGTAGAGTAAGAGAATGCCACCAGGGAGCACGASCTTCTGCTTCCTTCTGTGCCCATAAAAGTGTGGAAGTGGGGAGAGAGTGTCCTGTGAAAGCACTTCCTCTGGGCAATTATGACTCACACAAACCTGAAATTAGATTATGTTTTTTTATTCAGAACTATTTGTTTGTGTTGTTTTGCATCTTTGTGTGTTGGGAAGAAATTTACACAAGGCTGAGCACGCAGAAAAAAAAGGAAGGGGTTGGCTCAGACCGTTCTGATTCGATTCCAGCTCGGTGAACAAAACTGTTTTCTYTCTGAAAATAAATATTCTAGGAATAATATTTCTATCATCTCCAAAAAAGTAAACACTTAATACCCCCAAATCCCATAAACAGCAGGTTCTAAGCAAAACAAATACTACTGAAAACTGGTTTGACTTCAAAAGAAGGTTCATTAACAGCCCTATCCTTCTAAGGCAGCGGATAAAATCTGAAATTACACACACAAACTCCTTATTTCACAAGTCTGTGTTCTACCAGAAAATTTTAAATGCAAAGGTATAAAAATTAGTGGGGAAGATGTCATTCTGCTTGTGGATCTGAAAAGATGAGCACATTCCTMATTATGTTTGATGGCTGTGCCAGACCACCTATAATAAATCCAATTTACCAGAGGGATTTTTTTTTCAGGCTTGCATTAACTATACTGAAGGTTTCTTTTAACTCAGCCCCATTAAAATGACTGGATATGAGCTTTTATTCTTGTAATGAAAATTTTACAGCTTCTTTTTTGTGAGTCTTCATTGATTACTCCAGGTTACATGAAAGGAAATCTATTTTACGTTGTCATAGCAGGTTTTAATTGAATTAATTTCTTCCCTTGTAAATTCTGTGGACAAAYAACAATATTGTTGTAATAATTTGTTTCTACATCCCCTGAATTCCTGAATTACTAGTCAACAGGTCTTCCATGAAAAAAAACTTAGTTTTTTTTCCTACGTATTTCAAGTTTTATGTTTCTTTCCATTAAMGTTTCCAGCCTTTCACAGACATATTTAGTTTGGCAGGAAGAATCTGGTGACTCATAGACTGTAGAAATTTGAGAGCAAGCTACTGAAAATGTATCTAATTTCTTCTTGTGTAATTTGGAAGCAAGCTACTGATAGTATGTCTAATTTTCCTAGTTTAATCAAATGTATTATTGGCAAATGCATGTCCTGAATAAAAGCCATGTTTATTTCTGAAATATATAGCTAAGATTAAATGCAAAAACACCATATATATTTGCTTTTAGAACACTTCTGGGCTTTTTTTCTAATTGTTTCTGGCATTTCGCTCTAAATCAATGGGCACTGAATGAAAAACAGAGGCACTAGTTGAAACAATTTGCATTACAATCCTTCTTACATTTTGGAATTCAGTACTGTGAAAGAGTTCCTTATGATGTTTTTTCATTATTTTTTTGGGAGTTTTTTGGATTTTTTTAAGAGAGGATAGAGGTGTAAGAAGATTAGGTAATGTTATACCTCCATGATTCATACAGAGAAGGATGGAGGTATTAGAAAAGCTCTCATTTGTATTTTATTTTATTTTATTTTATTGACTATATTGTTCCTTTCGTGTCTTTTCAGACAAAAGGCTTTTAAATTCAGATCTTTCTAGACATGCAYCATTTCCATTTATCCACACACAGAACGAACTTGCTGAATGGCAAAACACGGAACAGAGTTTGATCCAAAATAAGGAGATTCTGGTTCAGASTCAACCCATCTACTTTTGGGCACTTAAATGAGAATTCTGAACCAGAATCCTGTTCAAGCTCATGGTGCAGTCAGTGAGAGGATGAACAAACTTTCAGAGCTCTCATTAAGTTATGAATTTTCCCTAGGACGTGCTTTTCCTTCTCCATTAAATTAAGCAAGGAAGCTGTGGCAATCACACCCTTATGCTCATTCAGTCAGTTGAGTGAGGACCCTCGTTAAGAGCCTGAATTTTGGTGGAGTTAATCTGTTTAAAATCACACAATGAACCTCCATGCAGAGGTAAGGATGCACTCCTACAGATCCCATTTTAGACTGAGGCAAATCCAAGCTTATTTTATGTTCTCTGGTGTAAAACAGAGAAGCAAAGACCCARCCAGTGCCTTAAGCAAGTAACACCAGTTAGAGCTGCTCCTTTGGCTCCTAAAATCTCCCAGGGTTTTAGTCTGACTGAGTGTGAATCCTGYTGCAGAGAGCACTCTGGTTTGACACAGTAAAAGCACGAGGGAAAAGCTCATCTGTCTTTTCTTTCTCGATATAACAGGTGGAATACACTCACAACACACCACAGTGAGTGAAACCACTTCATGTTTTATTCCTGCAAAATAAGGTGCACTTTTCCAGGCATAAGCAGTTTTTTACACTGCTGTTCACACAATTTCTGTTCCTGTGAATATTCAGCTCCAGTTGTTTGAGAAATTGAGACAATAATAATAATAATAATAATAATAATAATAATATTTATAACCTAGAGTGATATCCAAATATCAGCTGCCGTTAAAGGAGGATTTTCTTTGTGAGGGTGCTGTGACTTCTGTCAGGGTATCATCATGGAGAAAGGACACAGAATGATGCTCAAGTACATTTTGGAGACACCCAGGCAATGAAATATTCAAAGTCAGGCTGGACAGGGCTTCCAGCAGTCTGAAYTGATTGAAGGTGTTCTTGCTCTTTGCAAGGGGTTGGATTAGGTRCTTTMAAAGTCTCTTCCAACCCARACTRTTCYATGAGTTTGAAGATTTTTTAAAAATATCTGCTGCTGACCTAATGAGCTCCCCTAAAAAAGCCATAATCTGACTGAATGAAAACCACTCAGGGAGTTGAAACAACACCACAAAGCATCTCTGCCTTCCCCACTTCAGTGCCTGCCTTCATCCAAGGCTGTACAGAAAGGCACAGAAAAACAAAAACCCAAAACAAGCACCTTCAAAAACAACCACCTTTAAAAAAAACACCTTCAAAAACAACCACCTTCAAAAACAACCACCTTCAAACACAACCACCTTTAAAAAAAACACCTTCAAAAACAACCACCTCCAAAAACAACCACCTTCAAAAACAAACAACCACCTTCAAAAACAACCACCTTCAAAAACAACCACCTTCAAAAACAACCACCTTCAAAAACAACCACCTTCAAAAACAACCACCTCCAGAAACAACCACCTTCAAACACAACCACCTTCCCTGATCTCTGAAACGATCCCTTTGCAGGGAACAGTAATCACAGTAATTAAAACTCCCAAACCATCTGTGGGGACAGGAAATGTCCTTTAGGTTGTTCAGACACTGATAATCCTTTCTCAAAAACTGTATTGTTTTAAGGCAAAATGAAAACAAGAACTGAAATCAAGAATTCTTTATATTTGCTGTCAATAAATGTGTATGTGAATTAGCTTATTTCAAGGTGCTGTTAGTATTGTTAATTGTGCTGTTCCCAGTTAGTTTAGCTTGAGGAAAATGGAGTGTAAATGAGGCTCTCACCTCTCAGTTAGCTATTTGCTCCTGCATTTGAAAGACATAAAATTCTCACATTCACCACAAAAAGTGTTTTTCATACACTTTAGGAGTTCCACCACTATTTCAGCAATTACAGACACTAGATTTAACATAGCTGTTCCAAGATAGAAACATTTCCAAAAGTGCAATGGTCAAGAAAATCTATTCATTAAAAAAAAAAAAAAAAAAAAAATAATAATAAAAATAAAAAAAGGAAGGTATTTTGCAGCATTTCACCCTTGTCTTTATTTTTTTGCAAAAAATAGAATTAGTTTCTGCAACTGCAGCTCTAGTGGTGTTGTCAGGTACTCTAATTTTTCTTTCCTAGTCACTTYATTTCAGTTTTTGAAAGCAGTAGGACTTGATGCAATAAAATACAACTATTTCCTGTTATCACTAAGGTGAAGACTAATAAAATGARCAGAATTCATAAGTGGTGATATTCTTACTGTCTGCTGTTCTTCTCAAATAGAAATTTATACTCTGATACGAAACAGATGAAGTTCAGATCTGTGAAAAAAAAAAGAAGAGCAAAACTTTTTCTTAATAAATAAGGCTTTCCCTGCCCCCATCAAGAATGAAATAACCTGCAACAGATTTTGAATGCAAAAGGATTATATTTGAATTATGAAACAGGTGGAAGTGCCTTGTTAATTTTTTGTTTTAAAGAATGCAAGATTTTTAAGTGCATTTCTACACTTTCATGAGGTAGAGGAAAAATGTTAAGGAAAAGCTGAGATGTAGTAAAATAAAAAAGGGAGAAAGATGATGCCAAAGGAGGAGAAAACAATGATAATCCAGGCTGGCCCTGTCCATAATCCAAAACTGTCTGTTCATAATCCAAAACTATGAGTCCATGGATACTCACTCAAAGTCATCTTTTAACTKSAGATGGTTTTAGGATAGTGGGAGTTGGTCTGAGCAATTCTATTCCATGAGCTCTGAGCTATGCTCACTAAAGAAAACATTGATCATTGATTTTCCTAGGTCTTTTGGCCATGAGTGTCATTRCACAACAAATATTTTCCCTTGACTGGATTCCCATTGCTTCCTTACTGATCACCTGTTTTTCCCAAGAACTACCAGCTGAATTTCTGATCTTTTCCTTTCTGTTCATAACTACAGCAAATAAAGGTTCATTTGAGCAATCCATAGATACTGTTTGTTCCTGATGTGAAAAGGGCCCATACTCATCAAAAAACTTTTCATTTTTGACATTATTCAGACCCACCTGAAAGGTTTGCAGCATAATTTTAAAGTTCACGTGCTAAAGTTCAGCTCTTCATAGACTCATAGAATATGCTGAGGTGGAACAAACCCATCAGGATCACAGRATCCAACTCCTGACMCTGCAGAGGACAMCCCAAAAATCACCCCATGTGCCTGAGAGCATTGTCCAAATAATTCCTCAGCTATGTCAGGCCCATCCCAGGGCAGAGCCCAGCTCTCACCCTCCTTAAATTTCTGGTGATTGCCCACCTCTCCAATTTATGGAGGTTCACACAACTGTTAGGCTCTGTAAAGTGCCYAAATTACTCTTGGTTTTGTGGCAAGTAGATGGCTCCATCTAAAAGATTGAAAAACAATTTTCGACAAGAGTTCATCTATTCTAAAAACTCAGCACAAGCCTCGTGAACAGCCAGGGAGACCTTTGAAGCTCCTRAAGGCGTAGGAGTCAGATTTCCAAAGGTTTTTAGGCACTGAAGAGGCAGATGGACACTCCAGAGATTTTTCAAAAGCAGTCGTGTGTGTAATTTCCACTAAAACCAGTGGTAGGTGATCCTGGGAAAGCTTTTTTTTKTTTTGGTTTGTTTTTGTTTTTCCAATCCTTTAGGCATATGCCTGTGTTTTCAGTCGCCTCAGCATCTTTGGAAACACAAGCCAGGCTCCTTAGCTACTTGTCTAAATTTTGCTTGTGGACCTTATTGACTGCTTGTGAAAAAGCTATCACTATTAAAAGCTCTTCAAAATAAGAATTGGCATAATGACTTGGCTTCCTGTCTGACGTTAAACACACTAATACGCTTACTGTGAAATCTTCTTATTTCCAGCATAAATATGTGAGGCATCAGATGAAAGCTAATAATTTCCCAAGCGAGCTAAAAATAATGATGGCTGAATTTGAATAAATGTTCTAAGAGGCATCCTGGAGCAGACAGTGGTTAATAAGTGCTGTAAATGTCACCTCTTTACCAACCTCATTTGAGAGATGCCAAAGCCTAAACATGCACCACAAACAATACTGGGGGAATATCGAACATCAGRAAAATTATAATCACTGCAGAAAGCTGGAGACGATGCATGTCTTGTCTGTTCTCTGTCTTCTGACCAGGAAAATTTAATTTAAATTCTCACAAACTTCTTTGGGGTGTGTTATTTAGGAGTTTCACACACTTGTGACATAATCTGCAATTAGGCCATCTGACCGCACTAAATTTACTGAAATAATTCAAAATATGTTGTAATATAAGGAGTAAGTTTTATTGAAAGGTATCACTTCATATAACCACAAATAATACAGGAATATGTAAATTAAACTCACTTTTAAAACTGCAATGCAAACAGAAAAGTTTAGTRAAAGAACCAGTGACTGAAGCTGTGTCTCTAAGAATTCCTTAAAATCAGGGTACACTAGCCTTAATTTTGGTCACAGAGCAAATTAATTTTACATTCTGATACGCAGACCATCGCTAAATGATGAAAACCTTCAAGGAAAAAATTGTACCATGGTTATGCAGAATACACACTTCTTGGGCAAAGGAAAAAAAATCCTTGTCTTCATTATGAACAGGATGGTCCCGTGCCTCATTGGCTTCCAAGATGCAAACAMTGCAGACAATAAGAATTAATATTTTCCTCAAACTCCTCTAAAGGGCTCAGTATAAAAGYATTTCATTGCAGCCTTCAGACAAATACATTGCATGCTACAATATCCCAGGAAATCATCTATTTCTCTCAACATTTGTAATCATTTTGCCCTGGAGATTGCATATCTGACTGGAGATGGCAAGAACTCTTCASTTTTAAATTATTGAAAACTCTTGCTCTGATTTTAGATGAAGAGGTTAAAAACAATTAAGGAAGACTAGAAAAGAATTAATTTTCCTTTCCAGCTAATGAAGGACCACATGAAAGTGGTACAGAAAACCCAAAATGTGTTCACAGAAGGTTCATCGAGTTGTGCAGTTGTTTTAGTGCTTCTCAGGGTTCACAGAATTGGAAGGGTTGGAATTAGGGTTGGAAATCACGCAGTCCAAGCCCCCAGCCAAGACAAGGTCACGCAGAGCAGGGGACACAGGAACGGGTCCAGGTGGGTTTGGAACGTGCCCAGAGAGGGAGAATCCACAGCCTCCCCAGGCTGCTGCTCCAGGGCTCTGCCACCCTCAGTGGAAAGAAGCTCCTCTTCATGTTGAGGTGAAAATTCTCGTGTTTCAATTTGGATCCCCTTGGCACCAACTCTGGGGTGTTTGGAGGCATTGATGGGATCCCCTCTCAACCTTCTCTGGGCTAATCCGAGACTGGAGAGATCTCCAGAGCCCCTGCCCAGCTTTGTCCCCATCCACATCACCCTCTCTCATTTCTCCTTGTCCTGAGGAGGCCAGAACTGGGCACAGCACCCACCAGAGGGGCAGGATCAGCGCCTGGACCTGTGGCCACTCTCTTCCCAAAGCCACTGGCCATCCTGGCTGCAAGGGCACAGTTCCAGCTCAGAGCTGCTCCCAAAACCTTCAGCAATTTCCTCTCTTCTGCAGGGACAKGAATTAGGATTGTCCATGTGGGTGGGTTCAAACTACAAACCGGCTGAGAATTTAATTTAAGTGATTTTATGACTTGTTTAGCAGAGACCACCTGGGCACTTCCCAGCAGTCACCATCAAMATTTATTTCTTTTCACACACCAAGRCTTGTTTGCAATGGGCAGCAATCTGCTAAATAAAAAGCCACTTGGTATGGCACTCAATTTCCTTTCTCCTTTTTCCATTCTGCATCACTATATTGCACACAACATTTAGAAAGCTGCTGSTTCTGAACAACCTAAACAGATAAAAAAATCATATTTGCCAAGTCTATCTTACCTGGCCTAAATTTGCCTTTTTTTTTTTTTTTCCAAAGTTATTGATAGGCTATCATGGCCAAAATACCAGCACAGAATGATAATATCTTGCTAAAGTTTTCATTTTGGTGTTTCCCTGTAGTCTCAGGAGATGGAGAGATGCCTTGGAAAACTAAAAATCTGTATCAAAAGTAGATTTTTTTCTTTTGCTGAAACAACTACAATCACAGAAARCAGAAGCATGCAGCTGAAATATGAAAGTCCCATCATTTCTTATTTTGAACCAGTACTAAAAATCCACCTTTCCTTTGAACTACTTCTACCTCTTAGATTTGCWTTATATCCTCATGCTATGCTAAAAGCCCAGTCATAATGCTGTTTTMAAGGACTGCTTTGAATTCCTTTTTAGATGCATTTAAGCTATAGTAATTTAGCTGATGGCTGCTTGATTTCAGCACAGCCAGTGAGAAAGCAAACAATCCAATGACCCCAAGTTCACTGAGATTGCTGGAAAATGAAAACAAGGGTTTTGGAAGGCCAGAGCCTCAACACATAAAGAAATACATTGAATACTTCAAAAGATATAAAATTCTTAGAACTGTTGGACAGGCTTCTGTGTGTGAACTTTCCTGTCCAAGTGGCATTGCTAAATAGCGTGGCACCAATCAGGGGGCTGACATCATGTTGTTGTGTAACTCATAACCATAGCAATGTCACYTCCCAAAATGCATTATATGTGCATTCAGCTGCTTAAAATCTCAGCTCTGTCAGTGCTTAAATAAAGCACAGTTTAGGAGATTTATTTTGAAATATGAACTCTTTGTGTTTTTGTTGTTTTTTKGKKGTTTTTTTTTTAATAAAGGAAACAGAAAATGTAAAGCTTGTTAAGCCAGTGTTAACACTGGAAGTTTGGATTCAGATAAGAGGCACAGTGAGAACAGATTTCATCACCAATCTAACTCACAGTGAGAGTCCTGTGAGAGAGCTGATTGTGATCWTTTTAGTGGACAGTAATACACTTGGGCTTTTACATTAAAAATGGGTCAGAATGCACCAAAATATATCAGTGAAACAAAAAAAAAAACAAAAACAAACCCATAGCACACCCGAATTGCTGAGTAAAYGGTGTAGCTGTCACCCTGAGCGAACTTAATAAAGGTTCAGCTCAACAGCTACAAGCAACGGAGAACAGCATGTAACAGAAATTGGGAATGGGATCCTCCTCTCCTCTTYTTCAACCCCAAGTGCCCTTCCAGAGAATCATGAGCCTATTGCTGCTCTCCCTGGAACAGCAGGAATTGCCTCATTCTTGCGAGCTGCAGGAATTCCAGAGCAGCAACAGCAAAGCCCCACCAAGAGCAGCCCTTGTTGCCAAGTGGCCACTGAAAACCAGAGCCCAGCACTGCCAGGGGCTGCTCAGGGGATGGCACGGAGCCTTTGCCTGGGGCCACACGTTAAAAAACCCAACAGACAGCTCTAATCATGACACAGGCATGGTTAAAGGGATAAAAGGGTTTTATTTCGGTGTTTAATGGGATTTCAGGTGCACAACTTGACGGAAAGCACACGCTGTGTGTAGCACCTATACAATTTTTATAGATTCTGCAAATTAAGATATCTATTTAGATGTTTTTAATAAGAAATTGAACAAATGAATTAATTTTTTTTATTTTATTTTAAAGAATCCCACCAGAATGAGGTTAGAGTTTAGTTTACATAATATGTTTTAAAAGCCTCTAGCTAAGGTTGGAGCTGTAGGTTTTAAGACAGCACAGGGCACGCTGACCCTTTACTGAGGATATTTGGGTTTTCTGTTTAGTAGAGTTTTTTAATTAAGTTGGAATATTAGGCTACAAGAATTATAAGTGTGTTGGCTAAGGGCACAGGGATGCATAAAACGTTTTAAAGGGTATATTAAATATATCAAAGGGTACRTAAAAAGGAAAGGCAGAAATTAGCAGGCATCAGTGCAGAGTAGCTGGTGTTATCTGTGATCCATCCTCTTGGAATATCTGCATGTTGGAGCTGATGTGGGGCTGACTGGGCCCTTCTGTGGTCACAGGTACAGCAGGGGTGAAATGCAGCCTTTGCCCCCCTGATAACCCACCAAGAACATGAGCACTGTCTTTATGATACATAAAAATATGAAATAAAGGCTCCCAGTGTGCCTTGGCCCTGTGTGCAGTGAGTTTTGAGGCTTTGCTTACAAAGATAAGGGGGGACAGGCTCCACACAACATCCTCKGGGGTAGAAAGTGTAACAGATCCTTTGGCAAAGATAAAAAAACCTCAATTTCTGTGGTAACAAATAACAAGACCACCACCTTTCCTTTCAACACCAGGCAGCAATTCCAAATGCTCCTTAAAGTGCACAAGAACTGTGGACAGAGATTACTCACAGTCACCTGATTGAGATGCTGCAAGAGATGATCTTGTTGCTAGCCAATTTCTCAAATGTACAGAAAATTTTAATTATAAGTTTGAAAAGAATGCTGAAATGCAGGAGTCCAGCAGTACACAACTGTGACCAGCACAGACCCTTCCCGTGCATTCCAAGAATCCAGAAATCAGAATTCCTAATTTGAGAAGCAATTGGTGCAAACCATCTCCCATCCTCTGTATTTCACAGAAAGTTTTCTTTGGATAGAAAACAGATAAAGAGCAAGCAGGTGGAGGGTGATGACTATTTCTGGCTGTGGGACCAACTGGTTTACATAACCTTGAACCAACTAATTTTATCTGTGTTTGCCTTACTTTCACCATGTGTGAAAATGAGGCAACGATGTTTATTCACTTTTTTTAAAAATGCTTTTGAAATCCCCTGATCCAGGTAACAATTCAGATCCAACCCAATACCACTTTTTAAAAGCTCACATTTAACCCAAATGCTGCAAGGGTTAAAGTTTGAAGCAAAGTGTCACATTCCAGTACTGATGATTAATTACAGGTAATAGTCTATCAAACTTAGGAAGACAGCTCAGTAAATGCAAAAAAAAAAAAAAAAAAATAGATCTGTTTACATAAGAGATACAAATTGGCTACTGCTTTCAGTCTAGAAGTTAATTTATGCCACATTACTGCAGAGAACCCCGCAAACCGTTTTTAAACAATGTTCTAACAGTTTACATAAAACTTAATGGCAAGTTAAGTAGATCACCCCAGCGGGCCCTCTGCTTGCTGCAGGAATATGGCACAGAGTTCAGAGGTTACTTGAGACTCCTTCTCCCAGCCAAACGACTCAAACAATAACACTTTYAGGCACTGAAACACTTCTCCTCGGCTTTCAGCAGAAGCAGATGTGGGTCTGACTGCACAATGAACACAAAGAGCACTTTGAAATGAAAACAGCAGTAAAAGCATGAGCTCAGTTTGCAGTTTGTGATCATCCTTGCCTTTCACCTTTACACCAGCTCTCTGGTATTACCCTTTCATGTGAGAATCAGGGCAAAGCTTCAGTGACTCGAAGGAAGCTCATTTCTTCACGTTTGCTTCAGATTTCTCTGCTAAATAAACCGGTGCAGTGTTCCAATCTTCATTTCACTTTGGGGTGTAAGTTCTGACTCATCCTCATTTAATTTTCTCCAAGCCTCCAGCTCGTGTTTTCTGTTTTTCTTCCTGGATGTGTCATAACAACTGAATTGTACCACCCCAGTGAAATGGTGAAGCCTAGCACACATCTGCCAGCAGCAAAACACTGCGCTCTCACTCTAATTCCCCACACATTCCACTTTTCACACTTCCTTTGCATCCTCTCAATAAAGTGGGAGAGCCTAGTAAGCAATTTCTTTTATTTTCCACAACGTTCTGCCAATAAGTCAGAAGAATTACCTCAGAGAAGAGCGCACTTGCCTCGCATGCTCTTCTCCTCACCCCGTTTCTATCAATATTCCCCTGAGTTTAATTTCCCGCAGTCAGTGACTTCCCTGSAGGTCGGGTATCTGTCACTTCTGGGTCAATTCTGCACTGATGAGCTGTGAAAGCATTATTTTTTTCAGAACTGCTAAGTAATTTTGACTTGGAAAAATCAGTTGAGGAAATYTGTGCTCTTTCAAATTTGATAGAAACTCTGGTCAAAAGTTTCCAGTGTTCTTAATGAAGAAACAACAGGGAAAAATAGTCTTAGTCTGAGCTTTGAGATGCCAGTCATGAATTTAAAAGAGTCAATACTGTAGTATATTTCTTTTTAAARCATTCCCTATACAGCAGGATTGCACACGAGCGAGAAGGTGAGAATTAGCAGCAAGAGAAAGGTGTTACAAGAAAGGCAGAAAAACTCCATCCAGGAAGAGGTGAAAATGATGAATCAGAAGAAAACATCATTTRAGACAGAGGAGCCTTTAAAAGTTGCTAACAAAGTTGTGTGTTTGGCAGCTACCTTACCTGAACCAGGACTTTGGCTCCTCTCAAAGGGGTGAATCGTGTTTGAACGATTCCGGTTTCAAGGGCAGCTCTCCTCTCTCAAACCAGCAGCACATGCAACCTTGTCACATTTTCCTTGCCAGGTCTGGGCTGGGCAGTGACWGCCCCGTGGAGCAGCTATTGCATGGCAGGGGACAGATACATAAATATCGATTTTTATCCTGCTTAATTCACATTTTCAAGCATTTCTACAGAAACGCCCCCACCGACCCACCTGATCACAAAGCAGCCACACCTCGTTTGACTTCAATATCAGCAGATTCCCAGAAAAAAAAATATAAATGTTTCTGTGAGAAAGCTCACAGCAACGTTCAGATGGGGAAATGTCCATATCAGACAACAGGGTCACTCATGGCAGCAGTGAAAAATGATGGCAACCACTCTGAACTGCAGGGGAGTGGAGAGATAACAGATCCTTGAAATCATCACAAGGAAAACATCTGAATCAAAGTAATTTCCAGGGGGCTTGGAACTGGGTGATCTTTAAGATCCCCTCCAACCCAAACCATGATTCCTCTTTGCCTTTCCTCCAAAATCTACCTGCACATGGTGGAAGCACAAAGGTTATGCGATAAAACACGCCYACACTTCAGGGAAGAGAGGATTATGTTTTAACAGGGGCAAAACCATATCACTTCTAATCCCAGTGTCAGAAATTAATCAGTGGTTTTAGCTGCACCTTTCTCTTTCCAACCCCTCTACAAGCAGAAAACAAAACACCTGAAGAACACGTAGAATATGCAAAATTCACTAAGCCTGAAACCCAAACAGTTACGGTTTGGTTGAGTTATAACAGCATCAAGGCAGAGATTAACGTTAGAAAGYGTCAGGCAATCTGAAGATTAATCCAACAGTCTGATTACCTGCTCCAGCAATTAGTGCTGGCAATATTACTGTGCCAAACAATAAGAATTTTTATGTATAATTACCAAACTTTGTGTTCTGCTGCTCAGTTGATGATAGTGTTGCAAGGATATTKAGTTTGCTTTTGCAGAAGTATTTAATTCTCAAACTCTTCAATGCACTTTGTGCAATAAATCAGGATGAATTGTTCTTTAGGGATTGGGCAGCCCCTTGCTGATTCCAGTTTGAGCTACAGCAGATGCCCCTCCAGAAAAGCTCTCTTCATCTTTCTCCTTCTRCACCCACTAAATAAAACTTAAAAGAATTGTGCCAGAGCAACGAGACAATAATGAATGAATGGTCCATCAAGAACTCTAGAGAGGTTTCAGCAATTTCTGCAAGGAAATGAGTCAAAATGAATCTGAGAARGATGCAGGACACAGAACAACAATATCTGTTTTCTTTTGATTAAAAGGAAAGAACAAGTGCCCTGTCGCTGATACTTTCTCTTGATCCAGTATGTGAAAGTCTTAAATGTGAAATAATAAATTTAAAATGTCTGTTCTATTAGGAAGCAAATCAACCGCTCAATGACTACTACCAACTTCAACACTAAAAATTTAACAATATTTTGAATTTTGAATTTTTTAAATAACAATATTTTGAATACTGCAATTTTTAGCAATTTTGCAGCATATCACTGTGAAAGACCTCGTGGGTCCTTTCCAGATGTGATACAGTGGTATAGGAACTCTCCAGCAGAGAGCTTCTTTATCCTTAGCTCACCCCTCTCTTTTCCTCTCAAACCACACCAGCCTTCTCCGAATTTCCCAACGATCTCGCAAGATAAACATTGAAAAATTAATAGAGCCAGAAATTACTRTATTAAAAGGAGCATTACATTCTTTAAATCTAGTGCTAAGAACATAAACCTTTCCTAAGTCCTGCTTAGCGGTGCAGTGACGTCATCTGGAGTAGGAGAAAGATAATCTCCCTCTCGTCTCTGTGTTATTGGAGAGTGGCAAAAAGTCCTGACAAATATTCTGCAGGGATGTTTAGATGCAAGCCTTTCACACAGGATGGAGCACGTTAAAAGCCATGCAATGTTTCCTTTATTTCTGGCATCTTTTCTCCCTAAAGCATGGGGACGGAATCCAAGCCTGTTTTTTTTGTTTTTTTCAGCGCTTTTTCCTCTGCTCTTTGTCTTTTTTCAGCACTTCTTCTCCTCTGTCTTTCCGTCACTCCAGCAGCTGTCACTCCTGTGACATTTCCCAAAGCTGACAAAGAGCAGGGGAGAGCTGAAGCTGTGGAAAACAGTAGCAATGTTTTAAAATACCARCATAACTCAGTGCCTTGGGAACAGTTTCCGATATTGCTGCTTGAATGGGCACTGTTTACTACACAGCCTCCCCCGCTGAAGCCAATTCAGTTATTTTAGAAAATCGAAAGGTTACTCAACTGTAGAACAGGTTTTTTCAGTAAATTTCATGTTTTTCTGCCATAATAGTTAATTTAAATTAAACATTAAGAAAGCCCAGTCTGATTAATACTAAGAGATTTCTGCACAGGCAATTAAGAAAACTATTGATGTTGTGAAAAAGGAGAGAGAGGACAGGGAACAGGACAGATRTTTGAGAAGTGTTTTGCTTCCTGATTTACACATCTCCTCCACCAACTTAATTTTCAAATTCCAGAGTGGTATTTACAGGCCAAAATGATCTGAAATTCTAGTCTGCAAAAAGGTCAGGAGTCGTTGTCACACGGGGGTGCCTTCTCCCAACAGTTAAGCTTTCTTCTAATTTCCCATTCTAATTTCCATTCTAATTCCATTCAATTCTTCTAATTTTCCTTTTTAATTTGTCTGAGCTGATGTACTCCAAGATCCAAATCCTGACAGGAAAAATTRCCACAACACACAGTTAGCACAAGCATTTCCTTCAACCTGTAAAAACACCAGTCCCCACTACTGAAATTAAATCAACTCAGCCTCTCCAAAGGAGAAAGACAAGCCAAGATGATTTTCAATAGTCCTCAAAAATCTTAAACTATCATTTTTGGAAACATCCAAGGTAACATTTCTAGGAGATTCAGCAATTATAAAGCCTCAATCTTGAAGTCAAACCAACAAATTAACAAACAAATATCTGTTTATTATATATATATATATAAATTTATGTCATATTGTGATTTCAGAGCTAATATATGACTGACCATAAAGAAGGTCTTAATTGAAAAAAGGATCTCAAAACTTGAGAATAATGTAGAAATGAACTGCAGCCCTTGTCAGATAAATATTCTGTTTATTTGTTAAAATTTTTGGCCTTGACGTTAAGATACAAACCATTTAAAGGACMGAATGCCCTTTTTTAAACATAAGGTTTCATTAAAGGATTAAACCAATATAGGATAATTTATATCAATTATCACAGAATCATTCAAATATTCTGGAAAAATAGCCAGTTTGCACTGTAACATAACCAAATCTAGGAAATTCAGTGCTTGCATGTTTTTGCAAGTGGTAGAGCTTCATTACAACAGCTCTATCACTCTAATTCATATAATACAGAAAAAAAAAAAAAACCAAAACCAAAAAAACCAACCCTATGTATTTCAGTACAGCTCATAATTAATGTAATATTCACATAATATATAATATATACAGTTGATGAGAAGCCATTGGAAATGCAGTTTGTGCCTCTGTGGTTCCTGCAAGTGGAGACAGACACATAAAGAAAAACATTCAGTCCCACACAGGTCCATAATCTGCAGCTATTTCTGCATAAAAACCTTTTGGTTTATGCTTTGCACTCACTAAGATTAGAAATAAACATAGCAAGGATGTTTATTTTATTGTCACCAAGTCTAAATGAGACATACATTGAATTTATCTGGTTTAAAGCTCTGAAGTTGCACAGAGAAARCCATATGCAATGGTTTGCTTTTTTGTGGGTTTTGTCTTTAGAGTTGATTGCAAAGCAGTTTTACGGCGCTGAATGGAAAGCCAAAACAACTCTGGAGTTGAAATTGATAACAAGATGTTTAATGCCCTGCTGTCTGACTGCTGGAGGGATAAAMAAAGAATACCTAGAATGCTGGAATGGGTTCAGGAAATTCATTAGGAAAGTTATAGAGTGGTGTCAGAAGAAGTCAGGAAGGGATACATGGGAGGCACAAGCAACTAACAGATGATGAGAAATTGAAAATAATTAAGCCAAATCMCAAGAGATGCAGTTTAGGTACTCATTTAGAAACAAATGAAAACTCAGACCCATTTCAGACAAGCAGAATTGGGAAAGTGACTTCATTGTGCTTCCATTTAGGGTTTTATCCTGGATGCAGACCCGAAACTTTTCTGAATTTCACAAATGGGGAAAAGGAGCGAACAGCCGCTCTCACCAAACTGCTGAACTTCTCACTTCTGCAGAGGCTGCACAGCCTCCTTGGGTTATTTTGGCACCTCCTCTTCTGGCAAGCAACGAGGAGTTTAGAGGAATTTAGAAGAAAAAAACAAGGGAAAAAATTAATMCAGCTTTCCCAAACCACAAAAAATTCGATTTAATTCGGGATACATTTTGCCCACAGTTTCAGTGAGAGCAATGGTCAWATTTAATCCAAAAAATTACTCTTGATGGAAAGAACTCAAAAAGGTTTTGCTACAGAAGACCTAAGAGAAAGAAATATTGTGCTGTTGGCATCTATATCCACACTAAAACAGTATAAATACAGTGCAGGAGGTTGTAAGTATCATTTTATCATTTTTTTCAATAMAATTTGAGTGGATAATTAAGTTAATTTGGATGTGCTGTTAARCAAAAAACTTTTCAACTGCACATCTAAAATCCTGATAATAACTTAACCTCACCAGGACATTCACCCACTCCTTCAGTTTTATCAAATCAGATAGGAGAAGCAAAGATGRAAAATTACAAGGAATTTGGTGTTTAGGTGGTTTTCCTGTGTGGAAGCATTGTGTTCTATCCTGTTTGATATTTATGTRTATCAATACCAGGTTTAATTGTAGGATTTACGATTAACTACTTTAGAAAAGTTATTTGAAAATATTTATGATCTCATTAAGTCAGACTGGGTACCAACAGGGTATGCCTGAACTTAATTTTCTTTATACATCTTGTCTCTGAATTTAAATGCTGGATTCTTAATTTCAGACACAGCTAAGTAACTTGTGACTACAGAACAAAATATCTAAAGCCTCACATCAGAGATACTCGTGCTGGTGCTGATGTCCAGACAGAACTCAGAATCCATGCTTTCAGACGATCTCAAGATTTCCTCAAAGTCCTCCAGGTTTTGAGATCTATTAGCACTTAAAGGGATAAAAAATGAACAATAGGTGTTGGACACCTGAGAATTAAAATTTGATGTTATTTCTAACAGCCAACAGGGGAATAAAAGAGATTCTGTAGAAATTTTATAGGAATTATTTRTTTCTCCTGTCTCATTTGATCTGATACTATGTAAGCCCTGCACCGGCCAATGATGCCTAAGACAAGGATTTTTGCCACAATTCTTTGGGTTTTGTTTTTTTTTTTTTGTTTTTGTTTTTTTGTTTTTTTGTAATAACCACCATAGAACCTGAGCCCACAATTGGGAAGACTGATTTTGCAAAGTGCATCAAACAATTAGGATTTACAAAGTCACCATTAAGCTTTCACATTATGGCACCCACAAGAAAAATGAAAAGTTATCCACCATTGTAAGAATATTTCTTCATCCTACTGCTTTTCTGCTGAGCTGGATTGACTTGCTTAAATAATTGTAGCTGTTGTGGCTCAAAAAAAAGTCAGTGAGTACCTAAAATTTAAAGGCCAGATCAACTTTAGCATTGCCATGGGGCTTTTAAAGTTTAGAGTATTCCCATATGACCCAGGGAAAAAGTCTAATGAAACAAAAGGACAGCAGGATTGCAAAATAAGAGAAGTCATTGAAAAACATCTTTAACTGAAGCAAAGGTTTCAATCATTAATCAAACAAGTTGGAAAGGAAATAATGAGRGAAAGGAATAATTCTGGTTACTTAGAAAAACTTTTCTTTTAAAGGAAATGAACTTTTAAAACCTTTGAACTTCCCTGAAAAGGCCACTGAAAGTTAGCAAGTGAGAACTGAAAAAAAAATCTTGTCAGAAACTGCATTTCCTGTTAAAAACCATTCCATGGTTAAAAACCATGACTGCAGAGGGCACTGTCAGCCCCATAAAAGAAGGATTACATCCTATTTATTCCCTAAAAGAGCTTTCCTGCCTACAAGCACTTCCATTTGCAAGGATCCTGGAGGATCTGTAGTTTTGCTGTTTAAGGTGTTGCACTGGAACTAATTTCTCCCTGCACTATACCAGTGTTCCCTCACAATCCCCATGAAATCTTCAACAATAACAAGATGAGCTGGAAGGACGAGGAAAGCAAGAGAAGTTTTATTTGTTATTCAGCACTGACTCCTTTTTCCCAATGYTCCTGTCACTGGAATTGATTCTCCTGGTACCTACTGCAGTATTAAATCACTAAAGAGTGGAGCTACAACTGGTGAAAAACCAGTGTGAGTGAAAAGGTGAATCAAACAGAACTGCATTTTAGGTTTAGCTTTAGGTTTAGCTCTGGTTTTATTTSCAGCCACAATTCCCTGTCCCTTTCCCATCCCAATGACCTCATCCTCACTCCCTAATGACTGTGCACTCCTCTGGAAAGTTTCACTTTTCTTTTATCTCCTTTGACAAATTTAACAGGAGCATCATGACCTCCAATGAATGGTTCATTTCAAGATCAGATTTTTTTATGCGCCCTAATGACTCAAAAATAAGCTTAAAGAAAGAGTGGTATATAATTAAAACATTGGCCTGGTGTTTATGTTGMTGTAGGCTCAGTTCCTGGCACCAACACAGCCTTCTCCTGTGCAAATAATTGATAGTTCGATTCCATAAATATTACTCAAATTAAGWGCTACCTTTCTCTGCACAGAGCTCTTGTAATTTAAGATAGGGTACTGTTTAACATCAGAGAAGATAAAATAATCTGTCTCTTAATCTTTCTGTCTTAATTTCCCTTCTGGATGCAGTGGTTAATTTGTGCTTTCTGATCAGGAATCTTGCAAGTCAATCTTCACAAGTAAAAGCATCCCAATATGGCAAAAGTAGCAGACAATAAAACCCAATTTTTCTGGGAAATGATTCACATCTGAAGTGTTGGCCCTATGAAAACTACACGCTGGACTTTCCCCAAAGCATGAAGTCATCTYACCATGCTTGAAGTAATTTTTGAAGTAATTAATGTCATTCTGACTTGTACAGAAAGGTTCAAGAAGTGCAAGTCTAAAGAAGATTCAGGCAATACTTCAGAGATACAAAACTGAATTTTGTTTATTSGTTATGCTCTGGTGCTGCATCACTGTGAAAAGTTGGACATTTTCCACTGGCAAAGCCCTTGGCAATGAGATGAGGCTTTACTGGACCGAGCTTAGAGAAAATGAGAGCAAACCYACAAAAGTTAATGGTGCAGACAATRGCACAGTCGGTGTCACTGAGCAGAGAGCCAGCCCTTCCTGGCCTTCCCTTCCTTTCCCCTCCTGCYTTCTCTTCTGTTCCCACCCTTACAGGATCATCAAGGTYAGAAAAGACCCTCAAGATCCTTGAGCCCAACCTTTGAACAGCACCTTGCCCACTGAACCGTTTCACAAAGTGTTTTTGGAGCACTCCCAGGGATGGTGACTSCTCTGACCAGCCTGTTCTGATGCTTGGCCACSCTTTCAGTGAGGAAATTATTCCTGATATCCAACGTGAATCTCCCCTGGCACTGCTTGAGGCCGTTCCTTTCCCCTTTTCCCATCACTTTTTACTTGGAAGAAGKGAAAGCCAACCAACACTCATCTCASCACCACCTCATTTCAGGGTTTGTAGAGAATGATCAGGTCCCTCCTGAGCCTCCTTTTCTCCAGGTGAACATCCCCAGCTCCCTCAGCTGCTCCAGACCCTTCTCTGGAATGTTCCACCTCCTCAATGTCTCCCTGGCAATGAGGGACCCCAAAATGAGCACAGGGTTTGAGGTGTGGCCTCAAGAGCAGAGGGGCCATCACTGGCCCTGTCCTGCTGGCCACGGCATTGCTGACAGAGCCCAGGGTGCCCTGGGCCCTCTTGGCCACCTGGGCCACTGCTGGCTCGTGTCCAGCTGCCCCCAGCCAGTGCTTGTTGCTAAAGAGGGAATGAAAATGTTCTGCCTTCATGGYTGGTGACATCGGCCTGTGCTCATTTCTTATCCTCCTGGAGGGACTATTCTGTATATACAGAAATTAAAATTCAAATGTGTGCCAATTTGTGCACTCCTGGACAACGGGAAAGGCATCAGATGGGGTTTGGAGCAGCCACTCCCCTCTCCTGCCTCTAACCACGGTGCCAAAATGCAAGAGCAGGAGCATCATGTCTGTCATTTGCCTTTTGCTYTGGTTTCTCGGAGTGCAGCTGAGAMAGAGGAGCTCCAGAGCCAACATTTCTGATTGCAAAGTGCAAAGCCATTGCTGCTTGTTGTGTGGTCAGTGGCTKTAACCACACACCAGCCATTCTCCTYCTCACCTCCTCCAAGGAATCTCATCCCATCCCTTCCCTGCAACCTCTTCAGATGCCACTGAGACAATAGTTACTGGCTGACCTGCAAGGCTGGAAAAAAAAAAAAAAAANAAAAAAAAAAAAAAAAAGCAAATGTTCCAAACCAGCATGTTGAAAAGCCTGCTTAGGACAGTGGAAATCTTTCCAGTGGTTTCAGTAGACCTTGGATCAGGTGATAAATAACTAATTTGTAGCATTTGATTCATCAGGGCACAATCCTGACTGCACTCAAAGATTTACCAGAGACTTCAGTGATGCTGCAATTTCACCCAGCTATGGGGGGTTTCATTGTTATGGGTTTAGCAATCCAAATAAAATGCCAAATTATTGGCTTGGGGTAAGAAGGGTGTGAAAGGTTCTGTCATGACTGTTCCCACTGCCACCCCACACAAGGGTGGGCAGCAATTATTTCCTGTGAGAGCACATCCAAAAAGGGTAGAGGATGTATTTTCATTATGGATGGCTGTCTGTGCCCTCCTCAGTGCACTGTGAGGGGCAATATTCAAATGTGACCATCACCTGCTGGCTCCTCATTATCTTGTCCTAAGCCCTGATCAACCTGGTTATCCTCACAACAGTGAATTTCTCTTCAGCAAAGCATTTCTCTTGCCAAAGCATATATTTTTTGGCAGCACCTGGCACTTTCCAGCTCTGGAATCTGAAGTAGGCTTGTAAATTGTGCTAGGTCGGCAAGGTTTTCACCTCCAGAGCACTGAATTGGTGTAAAATAAGACATTATATTGTTTCCCATTCTTTTTCCACTTTTTTTTTTCCTCAAAAGTATCTAAACTCTGAAATTCCTGCTTCATGCCCCAGTACAACACTCAAAACTGCAGTTCTTTCTCTCCACACACTGCAAATGGCTTGGGCACCACTTTGTGAAGAATTATGGTTCTATCACACGCTGAGCACATCGATGACCTCCAAAGCAGCAATTCCACAGCAAGGGCAGAGCACAGCACTCCTGCATGTGAGAGAAAATTSTTACACGTGCTGCACTTTGGAAATAACTTTAGGGAAGAGAAGATTTTTTTCCCAGTTCTATACAGAATGAAGGAAAAAAAATTTAAAAGTGTTTCTCAAAGGATATTTAAAAAAAAAATTGACTGTGACAGACTAAATAAACACAGACATACAAATTATGAGACATCTTCTGGAATAAAGCTGTGCTTATCTCACTGACTTTAAAGAAGTTATTTTACTCTGCATTTGAAACATCAAAGARTCATCACTTTTTTTTCAAAAGGTGAAGCTTCCAAATGTCACTTATTCACAAAACACTCTGTGAAGTCTTGCTCGATTTCTCTCACAGGTCAGTACTCTCACAGCCCAGATTTTCCCAGTCTCACTGGCCCAAGATTTCAGAGCCAACATCTCCTTTTCTTGGACTCAGTAATTAATACAATCTAGTATTCCACAAGGCAGTAGCTGAAGTGCAATATCTCAATATTAAAATATTAAAAAATGTTTTAATATGATTTTACTGCATATGTTTTCATAAAGATTTTACTTGTGCATACTGATAAAGCTTATCCTCTATTCTCATGCATATTAAATTAGATTTCAGAGCTAGGGCAYCCATTCATTGAGCATTTATAAATGCTAATATATGCTCATTTTGATGAATACAAACAAAAACCAGCCTAAGCACAATAATTTTTTTTTGCATTAACAAAACATCGAAGGAAAATGGAAACGAAATATTAAATATTGTCACTTCAAAATGTATGCAACTTATTTACATGAAAATCAGATTGCCTGCTCGGCACATTTAAACCTTGAGGTATTTCTGTTAAGGGACTTCACAACAACCCCCAAGATTTGTTATTTGCTTGTTTGTTTATTTGTTTGCTTTAACACTTCACAGAAGTGTCAAAACCCAGGCATTTCCTGCTGATTGAACATTGACTCATAATTTTTCAAATACAGATGAGAAATTCCGGAGCACCCTCAAGATGTATTATCACTACAACATTAACCCATTTGTCTCAGATTACAAGGAGATGAAAAGTGATATCAACAATCTCTTATTTTGCATACGCAGGCGTTAATAATGCAAAAATAGACAGAAATACTAGACTAACATAAAGAATATAGTCAGAGAGATACTGAGATACATAATTAAGCAGTGCACTGTATGCTCTTTAGAACAATTTGTCATTATATTTAATTGTTAAATTGGAAATTAAAGGGAATGGCTTTGTACTACACCAGTGGCATACATTCWGTGATTYAGGACAAACAGRTTTTAATTTAATTAATTTTCCTTGAGTTCAGTTTCCTGGAAGAAGCTGTGCATGTATGCTGGGAATAGATCAATAAGCTTTATCTGCAGATGATGAAAGGACACAAGAATAAATTYAATTTTAAGCAAAACATTCAGCACAGAAATAACTCAGTCTCCATACACACCTGCCTGCAGACTTCACTATCTTAAAATAGATCCCKAATTTTCACAGTCTAGAGATGAGCAGGATGAATCCCAAACCCAGCATYCCTCATCTTCTGTGCCACCATAAGGCAGACAGCACCTGCAAAAACTCAAAACCACTCCAGCCACCCTCCCACTTGGATCCAGCACACAGGATGTGAWGTTCCATTCCTGGGTTATAAAATAGCTCTACAAACCCTCAGCCTGTGGTTCAGGCCRCAGGAAAATCCTGTCTGACCCCCCTGTTCCCTTCCAGGATGCTCACAGGAATCCTGGTGGGGTAAACTGCTGTCAGKGCTTCAAAATTCCRCCTTTCCTGATGCTTTGATGGAAAMAWTTTGAGTTTCTCTCTACAAAACTGTAGCACCCTACCAGGTCAATGGCCTTTCACCACGCTTTAAAAGCTTTAAAAGCTGCAGTTGCTGCTCAAGATTGACTCTARTACAAAAGGAGGATTAAATCCACTGTTTTTCAGATTGATGATTTCTGAGTTACAGTCTACATGGTGCTCTTGAGTTTCTAAAAAAGAAACCATGAACAGCAAATATGAAGAGTCACATAAAAGTTCCAGGACACAGAACCCCAGTTCTTTCCTCAGTTTTGCATTTATGTAGGGCTATTTCTCATTTAATGTCTAATTTCAACACTAAAACAGTAGATTGTGATTTTACACCAAATTAAAAGATAACTCAACATTCGAAATTTCTGCAGCCCAGCTTCTCACASTGAGACCACGACAGCAGGATATTTYGGGGGGATTGGGAGGAAGAAAGAAACCAAACGAGTTTGCTGCTGAATAACTCCACTGACTCAGCAATATTTAACGGGAAGTGCTGCAGGACAGAAGCCAGTTGAACCATTGGAATCCTCCACCTTGGCCAGCTTTCAGGGGGCCTCGGAACAGTGGGGCTGATTTTGGGTCTGCTTGTCACACACTGGAGGAAACTTCCCCAGGTTTGATAAGAGCAGATTAAATAAGAGCCAAATATTCTATTGAGGAAATTTTGACCTGCATGATCTGAAATCCTTTTGAGCAAGCAACTGACAGAAAAGGAAAGAAACCCCCAAGGAAATGAGAGCGTGTCAGCACAAAGGAATGGCCCAGGACTGTTGTGTGTCCTCAGGCAGGGCTCTGAAAGTTGAGTAAATATGAGGGATTTTTGATAACAGCTGGAAGGCGGCACTCAAATCAGGTCTGAAATATGAGAAAGGGCTATATGGGCTCCTGCCATAACGACAGGTCCAGTCCATACTGAAGGCAATATTATTAAAAAAAAAAAAAAAAAATTAAAAATGTGGAGCCACCAGCCATTTATTTACTGATATGGATTTTTGTATAGAAATGAACTCCAATGCTGTGTTATATGAATCCTCAGGCAGGAGAGCACTCAGGGGTGTGGTCACTGCTCAAGCTGTGATTTAGTCCAGCACACCACGTAGAGCTTGAAGCTCTGCCTAGGTCTAAGTGCGTGCTTTGGTGACGTGATGAGCTGGGACCATCTGATCCCTCAGCCCTGCCA
>NW_026624258.1:77735-79766 GCF_030028575.1 Malurus melanocephalus
CTCTGATAACATCTTTGTACACTGCAGCATTTGAGAGGTCAGCAGCAATTTAAAATCTATTGCTTTAAAATTGCTTCAGTCGTCAGATACTTCTCAGTGATGATTGCAGGTCATGATTACTGAAAAGGAATTTTTTTTTTCTGTTAAATTTGTGTGCAGTATYTTAGGCAATATCACTTTCTACATCACACAAATTTTAAGTGTACTTGATTGCTTAGGTCTTTTGAAAGCTTTGGGGAAACATTCCTTGAAAGAAAAAAAAAAATTAGACTTCTCAACAGTAATGTTATCTTTAAATAAAGGATGAGCAGTTAGTATGCCATGGGATACACAAATATTTACACCTACAAATAAGTTACTATTCACAGTGACACCATCACTGATCACTGATGTGACAGAGTTTCCATCCCAGTGTTGCTGCATGCACCATACAGGCTTTTTTTAGATCTGTTACACTAAAGTAGAATCCTTCATAAAACCATTATTCTGTCAGAAAGTAAAATAACTCGTGGATGTCTTTGGTCTGGCTATGCTAAAAATGATTTTGAAGCACTCTGAGATTTTTACCAGGAAGACTCCAGGGTTCAGGATTTGTATTAACTATTGATGCATATGACAGTGAGGAAAAATTATGAAAAATTGSTAGTGATTACTAAATAAAGCAGGCAGCAGACATGAGTTAATAAAAGTATTTTATCAACTKTATAAATTATTAAATTTGGACACTGAAGAGTAAAATAACTTGAACAGAGGCTCCTAGGGTGTGCTTGCTSATGAAAAATTGACAGASCAAGAAAAGAAAGGGAAGCTCARTTAATCAGTTCTTGTACCTATAGTTCAGCAGGATTTTTTTGGAAGTTGTACCTGCATATCCAGGAACAGAATTTGCCCTTCCATGCTTTAAATGGGAGCAAGAGAGGATGTGGCACAGCTCTGGGTACGCTGCAGGACAATGACATTCCACACCTCATCAGGAGGGCTCAATTTTAAAAGCATCAGGCTAAAACGACCAGATCAACAGCTTTCAGGAAAAATCTCCAGGGAAAAGCTTGTATATCATATTATAGCACAGCGATAATAGTCTGGGAAAAAGAAAAAGATTGATTCATACTGCAGCTCCTAGAAATGCTCTAATTATATTTAAAAGAACAAAAACACATACACACATGGAATGTGTGATGTGAAAAAAAAAAAAAAAAAAAAAACAATAAACCAAACTCCACATCTTAGTATTTACAATACTTTTCAGTGATACACATAAAACAACACACACACACACACACAAACCAAAATATTATTGTAATCAACTCCTGGCTTGCTGTTCTGTTTAGTCTTATGAAACAAATAATTTAGGAGGCAATGTACAATATAGMGGCCCCAGTGGATTGCAGTATACTAAGTAAGCGTGTTTTTCCTTTTGTTTAATTTATGGTCCCTGGGAAAATGAAAGAAAAAAATAAAAAAAGACATTTTAAAAACCTGTTTTCTGGGTTTACAAAGCTCAAAGGGATAGTTAGTTCTTAGCTGGCTGAATTGCTGGCTAAAATGTGASACATCCTGTACCACCAGAGGTCTTTTCATTTACTGATGTTTTAGGGCCTCAAGGGTTGTCCATCAGTGGATAAATGTTTTAATCACAGGGAAATGTAAAACGTAGTCCTGACTTTTCAAATTGACAACTGCAGGACAAACACACATTGATATCAACCTAAACTTTGTTGTGTGAGCATTGGGGACTATAATTTCCCAGAGAGAAACTGAAAATTCATCTTTTTGGATACCCTCATGCTTTATCTAACTTGAGTAATTCTCAAAATGCAAACTTCTGCCAATCTCTAGGAATAACAGATTTTTGGTCTCAGTGATAAAACTGAGAAGGAGAAAAGGAAAAAAAARAGGCAAGAAAAGAAATTGGTAGAGCTGACTGAATTTAGCTACTTCATTTTTTGGCTCTTGGCACRCTTGTCTTTTTTTCCCATATTTTTCAGTTCTTAACCAACGTGTATCGTCCTGTAAATGGAAACATTTAAT
>NW_026624258.1:81298-98936 GCF_030028575.1 Malurus melanocephalus
ACAAAAAAAAACAGCCAACCCAAAAAAAACCCAAAACAACCCAAAAAAGTCCCCAAAACAACCCAAAAAAAATCCCCAAAACAACCCAAAAAAATCCCCAAAACAACCAAAAAAAATCCCCAAAACAACCCCAAAAAAATCCCCAAAACAACCCCAAAAAAATCCCCAAAACAACCCAAAAAATTCTCAAAACAACCCAAAAAAAATCCCCAAAACAACCCAAAAAAATCCTATATATTTTAGGGAAGGAAAATTTTATTAAAGCAGATAATGTAGAAAACACTTGATGTGTTTTGCCTGCTCGATTTTTTTCCAAACTCTTTTGGAAAAGAGTTTTCAAGGTAGGAAATAAGTATGAAGTGGTGTTCCATCTCGTCTCTCAGAACACTGAATAAAACWTGGGATTGCTCAGCTGGCAGTGGTGAGGTTTTCTCCTGCCATGGGGTAGACAATGACAAGTGCTCACATCATCCAATGGTAAATATCACCCAAGACTTCTTTCAAAAGCGAAACCAAACACTGAATGTTTAACAACTCATCTGTCCAGAATCTCTTCACTCATCCTCCAATTTCAGGGAGAGGTAGAGCAAGGARAGGAAGAAGGAAATCAGCCATTCTGTTGTTCATTTTACATTKAAATGAACAATTCTTTTTTCTTCATTATTTTTCCGTTTCTTTTTTAATTTGTCAGAACTAAATTAAACGGAGAGTCACTGCAATCATTGCATACTCCATTTTAACTGTTTAAAGTTCACGATGTACATCCTCCAAGCACTCCCAATATTGATTGGTGTTATTTATATAGCTGTGGAGTTCTCAGTGTTCAGATTTTAGGATAAGAAAACCCATCTTAGGCTAGGTTAGAATTCAGCTCGTGTCCAACTGTCTCTCCTGTTTGRGGTCTGAACATCTGTTTCACATATTATCTGTCTTCTGCTGCAAGCCTCCCATGATTTATTTTATTGCTGCTGACCCTGTCTGTCCTACACATATGTTKGCACCACTCCTGCAGCTATCTGAAATTTTTTGCTAACAAGACCTGGAACCTAAGATTTCRTAGGAACTCAGGAAACCAGTGCTGTATATTAAAACCCTTAATATCAACTTTATGAAAAGAACTATTGTAATCATTCCAGCATCCATTCTTTTCCRTAAGTCAACCTACGGAATTCAATCTTTTCACTCCTTCCTCAAGTTTTCCAAAAATTGGTGTCTCTGGGACCCTTTTTGGGAATATCCCCGTGGCCCTTTTGACCTCAAAGGACACACAGGGCAGCCAGAGGAGGCTCCTTCAGGTAGAGCTCAGCTTCAGACAAGAAAAACCTTGTGGTTTATTTATTATTATTATTATGGTGCACATGAACTGAATTTTTGCTGGGAGAGAAGGAAAGTGGCTTGGCCAGGAATCCCGTGCTGGTTGCTCAGGCGATGGATAAAACATCCAAGCAGAGGAGACGAGATACCTGCCAGCTCTYTGATGGATCTCCACACCACTTTCCTTGGAGGAATGAGCAGTGAGGTCATCCTCAGGCAGCTGTCCTCTCCCCAGGTCACAACACAGGCAGGAGGACACTKTTCTTACAGAAAAAAGAGCTTTGTGCAGCATCATCGGGGGATGCAGCACTCAGGAGGGGCGCTGGAAAAAGGAAAAAAAATAGAGGGAGTATGTAATTGGGGAATTGAGACAGCCTGGCTGCAGGAGAAATCATCCTGGAAATTAAAAAGGAAAAAACTCACAAAAGGGGAAAAGGGAAGTGAAAAGAAAATGAGGGGCAAAAGGAAAAAAAAAAAAAAAAAGAAAAAGAGGAATTCGATCAAAGAGGTTGAGAAGGTGTAAAGTGTTGCAAAACTGAATGAACCAAGGTCATCACACACAAAAGATGGATTTTTGAGAAAATGAAATTTGAAACAAATTAATCTTAGAGAAAACAACGCCTTTAAAGAAATTGTATGTGAAAAGAAGTCTGTTGAACAAAAGAAATCATAAATGCTTCTTCATAGGGACTTGGCAATAAAATAAATCTGATGGGAAATACAAACAAAATTTCATTTTTATCTCAGGATGGAGAGAATTAGATTGAGGAAGCAAAAATTCAGAGGAGGTAGGAGAAACTATTATTCAGATTTCTGACAGATGAAAGGAAAATACAGTGGAAGGAAGAGAAGCAGAATTCATTAGGGAAAATCAATGGTACATATTCTCATGTAATTTTTGTTTTTTCTCTTATCTTTTCTCTTATCTCTATCAGTTGTACATGCCTCCATTAAGAAAGGCGACTTTGTTCATCCTMTTTTTGGATACTTTTCTGATATGAATGAATTTGACTGCTTCATAGTGTTGATATGTTTTCATATTTTAACCAAAAAATTAGATATGCTTAGGTGTAATTATTTTCAAGTGAAACAATTTTTTTCTCTCTTAATATTACATGTTATATASGAGAAATAGCTCCTATTCATAGAAAATGCATTATATGTATGTATTATAATATATATATGGCYTCTTTAAAATGTTCTTATTTACATGCAAGAAGAAAGGTAAGATCAGGTGGAATATAAATGGTGCTGTATTTCACAGACAATCAGTTTCTTAAGCATTTCATACATCTGATACAGTTTTTGTTTAGCATCTCCTTGTAATCTTTTTAAATGACAAATCCAGGATTTTGGGGGTTTTTTAAAGTATTTCTGGTGCTTATGTGGGTGGTTTATTTCCCCAGTTCCTTGGGCAGATCGTTCCTCCTCGGCACAGTCTGGTGGAAAGTTTTCCTTCAGTGGAGTAGGGATATTCTTTTGTGGACAGTTTCAGTATTTCTGCTGGAAAGCAAAGCAATGGTTTATCCTARTTCTGCACTAACTTTCTATTTGGAGCTTTAAAGTGCTAAACAAGAGCAARAAGGGGAGTTTAAGTCCTGTCTTCAGTGTCATGGTACCATCTAGCTTTTCTTACATTTCTTTCTTTCTCTTCTGAAAAATACTAAAATTTTAGTCAACTATCCTTAAGTGAATTAAATTTTAACAGCAATTTGGCAAACCAATGAGYAGCACTTTGAAAAACTGTTCTGACAAAGGAAACAACTGAACAATTTCCACAGCTGTACCCATGAGGGAGGAGTGTGACCTTCTCAAATGAAGCAGTGTCACCGAACCAAGATCATAAAGCTCTTATCAGTCTGAGATTACGAGGTACCTCCAAAATTCCAGCTGAATGTGAATGCTGGTCAGGCTTCTTTTAAAATCCAATAAAAAAAGAACCATTTAGGTTGGAAAAGAACTCCAGGAACATTGAGTTCAGCGATTAACTCTGCACTGCCAAGTGCACCAGTAAACCCTGTCCATAAGAGCCACATCTACACATATTTTAAATACATCTATATTTTAAACACCTCCAGGGACAGTGACCCCACAGCTTCCTCAGGCAGCCTGTTTCAGCACTGGACAATGTTTTATGTGAAGAAAGTTTTCCCACTGTCAAATCTAAACCACTCCTGGAACAGCGCCATGCCACCCCTCTGTGACCTGAGAGCAAAATAGARGAGGTTCAAATCTAGAGATGAGTTYCCTCTTCCTTGGATTCCCAGTCCATACTCTTCTTTAGGAAGTGGATTCTTTCAAAAAYACTACTTTTCAGATTTCATCTGATCTTCAAAATTCGAATAATACTGAGTGGGACTGAGAGAGAAAGGGAAAAGATACCAGTATTGTTAGTTTAAGAAAATGCCATTAAGAAAACAGAATGAGTATTGCATTATATTTCATTAATTTTTCTAAGACTGGCAGATTCTTCTACAATTGGCTCGGTATCCACTCACAGACACATTTACAGGCCAGAACATGCACCGTGGCACCAATCCTAATTTCTGCTGAAGCCAGGCCACGTCACCGAGCCAATGGGGGAACTTTTAGGAGTAACAGATTGAAGGATTTGGCCTTTTCAGAGGATTATTTTCTCTGCTTGCTCACTTTGCAGCCCTGTTTTTATGTTCCTGATCACAGAACTAGAAAGGTTTCAGAGGGACCTCAGAGAATTCATAGCTAAGGTACATACCTGTTAAAACACTGGGATTTCCATTGATTACCAGCAGAGCAGGAGCACTTTTAATGCCAATGTGGGGTTTGAATGTGTGTCCTGACAGGATCAGAATGCTGCTGCATGCTTCCAGCTCAGCCAAAGGACCATTTCCATCTCCAAGGCAGCAGCAATCCTGCTGTTAATGGTGCCTTTTCTCCAAAAATCCGTGCTGAAGGTGATGAGCTTGGAGTCTGTGCTTCCCTGTTCTTGAGTTAAACAAAGATCACCTTTTGCACCTCTCACCTTAAAATTATTATTTTTTTCTTTGCCTGGGTCTGAGTAGCAGCTCAGGGTAATTTTATTTCTAATTACTTTCTTCTCAAAGACTTGAGAAATGAACCAGACTTTTTTATACCAGTATAAATGCAGGTCTGAGAACCTGATTCAGACATTCACACCTGTTTTTTTTTGGATTTTGGGATCCTTTTCCCCAGTGGTCTCAGCACTGTACACTTGGAAAAAACAATGTATTGTGTGGGTCAAAGCATTTTCTGGCATTCATATTACTACCAGAAACTTACTGGTAGTTATTCATCAGAATCCTGATTCTGGAGAAGGAAATATTCTCTTCCCTCAATTTCAAAGCCAGTCTGTATCATGACAGCTCCTTTTCCACCAACAAGTCAATATTAAAAGCTGTGAGTGAACCCCTCCTGCACCTTAGTGCCTGCCTGATTTGGATGATAAAACCATCTGAAAGTCGGATTTAACAACAGCAGTGGGGAGAATTTCTATTTTCATCTGGGAAACACCCAGTTGTTGATTTTCAATCTAAATATGCTTTGAAAGCCACTGCAAAGCAAAATGGCTGTTGTTTCATTGTAAGGTTCACACTGTCCATTTCTTAGAGCGAGAGCTTGTAGTCTTTAAGAATGTGTGACTTTTGGCAAATAAAATGTATTCTATAGCTTTCTCTATAGGCTGCTAACCTCTCTTGAAGGAGGAGCATCCAGGGTTAGCCCTGAGGAGAATATTTGGTTTTGTTGTTGTGTAGAAAAAAAAAGCCAAACAAAAAACCTGGGCAGATGAGTAAAGAAATTCCTGTTTTCTTTGCTCATTGTAACCAATATAAGCATTTGTAGAATAAAGYAGGATCCTTAGTGCTGGCAGACTCCTGTGAAATTCTGAAGTGATGATTTTAATGAAAATCAGTGAAARTTTAAGGGTTCACCCAGAATGAGCACTTCAGGGCGAAAACTAAGGCATAACTTAGAAAAAAGTAAAGACAGCAAAGGTAGTTTTGGAAAAGCTGGAGAGGAAACAGGCAGCAGAAAGCAAAATATGTTTTAATTTATGGATAAGCAGAATTCTGTTGTCATTTCTGATTTGCTGTTTGACTGATGTTATTCTACAGCAATATTAGCAGAACTGGATGAGGACAAGGCAGCTTCCCTCTCAACTGTTCACAGGAATAGTGACCAGATGATTAATCCAGTCTAAAATGGCAGAGGCCTAACAAAAACATTTCCTCATTATGACTACTTTGTTTTTAACAACTTTGGCTTGTCAGTGATGATAAATCCCAGTTTGGCTCAATGTTTTGTACTTGGTGGTGGTATAATTAATTTAACAATTACTAGTACTGCCTGATTTTTGCTTTATGTGCTTATAATAATTCAGCTCATACCCATCAGAAAYCGATACAAATCCAGTGAGAATTAATATGCTCAATGTGAACTCAATTTTTTGATCCTTTGAAAGTTTCTGATTTATTTTATATTTAATAGATACTGAAGGGAAATGGATTTCCCATATTTTATATGGGAAATCACAAAAAAAAAGCCCACACAACTGTTATGCGCCAAATTAGCTTCCATTTTCTTTTTGTTGATTAAAAAGCAAGAAAATATTATTATTTTTTTAAATTTTAGAGGCCACTTACTTTTAGAGCTTAAATAGCAGGTAACACAATGATAGGGCTGTATACACATGACTTCACTTTTAACAGAGATTTGGGTTTTTTACCTTTTTGGCTTTTCTTGGAACAAAACTCATAATTCCACTTAACTGAGAATTTTTCTTCTGAAGAGGATTATAAACATGGAGAGCCACTTAATAATTCTGCCTTTAGTCTGATACAGAATATGCAAAGTTTTGGGCCTGGCTAATATTTACTAGCATTGCAAATATGGAAATCAGATTGAAATGTATATTCCACACCCATGGTTTTCCTGTTGAAMACTGGCCTGTGCATGGAATGACAGGGAACTGAAGGCATTATTAATTCCAAAGATCTYTTGATTTGCCTGGCACATCAACTTGTCTGTTTTGAAAATACAAATTTTATGGCTGCAGCCCCTAGAGCGAACCCACACTTTTTTTCATCCTTTAGGCCTTATCTCAAAGAAAAAAAAAAAAAAAGTCCAACATACCCAATGTGCCATTTATGCAGTGTGCAGTTAGCAGAGCAATTTGAAAACACCTGATACCAAAGTCCAAGAGATTCCAYAAATTCTGCAGTTCCAGCTCCAACGTTCCCTGGCCCCTACAGCTCCCCTGCTTTTGGAAATGTCTTTGGGAAAGAAAGGAAATTTTTGTCACCTCCCCTATATCTGAGCCCATCCAGGTTCCAGTGCGCAGATTAAGAATGATAAATCTGCCAAGATTAAGAATGATAAATTGTTTATTCCTGGGAGAACAGGGAATTTTGGGTACAAAAGTTCTGCATGGTTAAGTTCTCTGTAGACAACTGAATTATTGATTAAAACACTAACAATGTCAGCACTCTAGACAACAGCTTTTCCCCCCTAATTTAAGTCTTGTGATCATACAACATATTTAARCCTGTCTGTAATAAATTTTCCTTTCTGAACCTCCAGGAAGTGCATTTGAAGAACACAAGTAGAGGAAACACAGGAAACAGAAACTACAGAATGTAAGAACATGCCATCCACAAGAAAGAAGAATGAATGTGCCATCTGCAGGATACTTTGCTGTAAATAAATTATTTGTTAAACATTGGAAGACTTAAAAAAAAAAAAACCCTTTGTTTTAAAAAGCTTGATGCAATTTCAACCAATGGGCATTCTCCCAGTGAACAATGCAACTAAACATTCCAATTTAAGTCTTTAGAGAACAGAACATTTTAAGCAGCCCAGAGCTAAAAAATTCTGTGGTTGATATATTGCTGTTTGTTAACCTGTTTTAAATGTCCTGCACGAAAACTCTCAAAGTCCTGTGCCCCTCAAAAGCCTACAAATTTATGGGCTTTTGATGGATCCAATTGCACTAAATTAACCTATGAACACTGGCTGCTGGAGTCACCCATCAGCCTTGTCTAAGTGGTGGTTTTTTTGTTTTTTTTTTTATTTGCACTTCTTTACAAAGCAACAGGCTGTTTGTTTTACAGTGTCTGATAACATTGTTTGTCTACCCCTTCATATTTGCACAGTTTGACATTCCCAGTAACAGCAGCAGTAAGGTGACACGTACAGTTTTCAACATCCAGTMATTCCATCTGTGGCGTTTCAGCAGATTATGGGTTATAGATGCATTTGTTTAAGACAGTTTTATTCTTCCTCCTCTTGCAAACGTGCAACTTTTTTTTTGCAATTTGTGAGACAAAAGATTTTTAAAAGCAGTTAAAACATACATAGGCTCTCGAACCAGTAATGATTCTTCCAGGTAATTATTTTGCAACAGTATAGGTAACTTCTTTCTTCCTCCATATAATGCAGTATGTAAAATTTAGCATATCAATAATACACATATATCAAACAGTATGTAAAAATCTCTGTTTTATAGTACAACGGTGCTATTTTATAGTTTGTTACATGAAAGGGTCTGGCCAAAATGGTAACAAGTAAAAGCAAATATGGAAAGACCAAGCCAAAGATTAAATAACAAAATACTTTCAAAAATAATCAGCTTAAATCAACTAAAATGGCTTCAGATTTCAAAATGAAAATAACCTTCCCATCTTAAAAAGAAAATTCAGATATTTGTTTCCTTTTAGATGTTTGAAGGGTGGTGTTTTGGCTTCTGATTATGTGGCACACAAGCTCAGAGATGTCTAGGCCCAGAGAAAACAATTGAAAAACAGCCCTCAAGTGGCTTCAAAGGGTAGCCCACCATGGCCTAAATCCTCCCAAAATATCAGCATTTTATTCAATCATAAAGGGCCACTCAAGCTCCCCTCCATTCCAATTCATCCCACAATCAGAAGTGACTTCTCTGTGAGCTGGGCTGCTCCATCTCTCTAAATCAGAAAAGCAAATCTCATCACCGAATTAGAGATGTAGAAAGAGTCCTCGAGGAGAGATCAGCCATAAATAAAATCCTTACAGTTCTTGTGGGGGACAGGGATCTCCAGATCATCTCTGCCACACATCTTTGACAGGCAGTGCGCTGGTTCTACCCTGAATAATAGAGAAATGTGGAAAGACCAAGTCAAAGATTAAAGAACAAAATACTTCCAGAAGTATTCAGCTGAAATCAACTCAAATGGTTTCAGATTTCAAAATGAAAAGCCGTGTCCTCCRCTGCATTTTTGTGAACCAGCTCAGYGTGAGTTGGCCRYGCAGGGAAGGGGAGCAGGAGCCAGCAGTGTCCCGAGGTGAGAGAGGAGAATGTGCTGCTCCAACCTGYCCAAAAATCCCAACCTGGTCCCACTCAGCTCCTTCCCCTCACCAGACTGAGTGCTGAGCTCAGGAAAGGGATGAAATGGCTCTTGGTCAGCTCCAAAGCAGGCCTGGAGAATAAAGAGTGAAGGGRAAAATCAAGGAGATGGTAGATTAGATCTGTAAAGGAAATATCTCCTTTTGAAGGCAGCTCAAATCTGCCTTTCTTTCTGCTGCAACCAGGGAAGTCAATAACTATTGACCAAAACACCAGAGAAAGTTCTCTCCAGGCTGTGTATGCACAGCTCCTCGTGAAACAAGCAGGAAAAGTCATAAAAGCCTGACAGATTMTTGCAGTTCCTTTTGTGATTCCCGTAGAAAACCTGTGGTTTGTGTTTCTAACGAGTTCAGTGTATTCCTGTGCAATCCTTTCAAGCCTCTGCTTTCTGTCAGATGGATGTCTATACAGCACAATCAGCTGCCAGAGCAATGTAAAAGTAGAACAGCAAATGAATAAAAAGAATCTGTCACAGCTCTCACCGACTGAGATAGTTATGTTGAAAAAGGAAGAAAGTGAAGAGAAACAGATGTGGAAACCAACCTAAATTATTTACCACCAATSCAACAAACAGAGTTAGCAATGCTGACGCCTGTCACAGCTCCTGCAGAGCTTTTTTTTTTGGCAGGGGGGATGGAGAGGGAAGGACTTTATTGGCTGTAGAAATTCTGAAATGCAATCTAGGAATAAGCCATTATTTTGATGTCACAGGCACAATATATATTTCCATTTCATGCCCCACGACCCTTYCTGTCCCCTGTCTCCTCTGAAGTTCTGAGGGGAGGAGGGAAGAAAGGTAAAAAGCAATTTGCAGATATCTGTGGCAGCAAGTTTCTTTGTAGATAACTTTTTTMCTGATGCTCTGTTAACTTAACTGAATAACTCTACATCATTTTACATTCATTCCTGCAAATTAATTCAAATTTTTGGTCTTATCTTGGATTTCACACATTCACCTTCATGTCACCGTATTTCTCCTGTTGAGAAACCGTAATTAGAAAATGTCACCCAGAGACAGCAATATTTATCACAATTTGGGAACTGTCTAAACAAATTARAACAATTCTTGAAAGCAGCTAAAATAAATAATGAATAGCTGCAAACTTCAAAGGCAACACTTTGCTTTACCAGAGAATAAATGGYATCACAAAATGGAAAGTGGCTGCAGCCCCACAGATGTGAGAAATGCATTTTGGATAAAAAATCTCCAGTAATGTGGCAGGAAGCACATGATAAACCAGTTAGAGTGAAAGATAAAGAGCTKCATTACCTTAATCACCTCAATAAATCCGCTACTTAAAGAAGTCGAATCGTGAGCCAAAGCATCTCCCTCCCTAAAGCACAAAGCAGTCTGTATTGAAAAATTTCTAATTAGTGACGCTGAAAGGTTCATCCGGATTTTTAAAAGCACTCCAGATACTTAGGAACAGGGCTCCCACCAGATGCCACTGATTCTCATAAATCACTGAATGATAAAGAAAAGCCCATTTCCCATCCTTTCCTATCGTGTAACTCACGTGGCAGAAATTACAGATTTTTGCATCCTGAAACAGACTTAAACCTCCAATTGTTACACAGAATGTCGCTGAAATGSATACGTAAAAAACTTCATTAAGCCTCATTATTTTCAGTCATTCTGAAAAGCACTGCAGACCTAAACCCACCCAAGTTAAAATCTCCCTTTCATCACGGTAGGAAAAGTTTAAGTCTCATCTCCGTATWAAACATAATCAGCCATTAAGAGTTTACATGGAAAATGAATAAATTCTTTATTCTTCCCAAAATGTGCTACAAACCTGCGAAATGCAGGAGCTCATTTGCACCATTCAGCCAAGAAAATCAGACTATGGGATATCACACCCAATCCTTGCAGAGACATTAAAATCAGCCTCCTTTTTCCCCAGGCAGATTACGGTGTCAGTTCCTTTGGGAAGGTTAAAAGGGGAATTAGGGCCAGGTTTTCTTTACAAAATTGAATTCCAGACACAACTGAACCATGCTCAGGTGCCCCCTGAGCTCCTCTTTCTCTGAATCAATGGTTAAAGTTTATTAATGAAGATTTTAGCCCAAGCACTCTCCTTTCCTCTCCATTCAACGAGCAAGTGCGTGACATCACAAGATGAGAAAAGTGAATTTGCATATTTGCTTTACTTCTTGCTGATTTGGCCAACAATGCCAAAGTGGTGCTATTGTTTTGTTTAAGAAAGTACTTGACTAAAATATAAAAGAAAGCATAAATATTTTTTTAATGTATGAAAATGACAATTACGTAGGTGTGGTTATTAAAATAGAAATAAAAACTAGCCATAACTTTTCAACTTTTTGTCACTCAGAAAACAGCAGAGCAATCTTAAATCGATGCAGATGAGGCAAGAAAAAGCATCAAAATGCCACAAAAATTCATAGATTTTAAATGAAATTCTGAATCTTTACCCCAAATCAGAAATACAAATGAATAAAAGTGTTAGAAGTCAGGGAACAATGGATACGACTGAAATCCTTTCAGGTTATGACAAGTCCTATATCACAGCAGAGATTTTTAAACCATGCTCTAATCTGAATTCAGTGTTGTTTGGCTTGGTCAGTGCCATGATATGATCGAGATTTTCACTAAGCAGACGTTTTCAGGTTTACCTGATTACTTTCTTACTCATGGCACATCTCCAAAACTTAATTCTCTTAAAAAAAAAAAAAAAAAAAAAAGCAGAAAAAGACACAAGAAGTGAAAAAAAAAAATTCCTAACAGGAAACTGATTTTTTAAAATTCTCGCCAGTTTAAAATTGTGAGAAAAAGTTGAAATATATGGCTAAAAGTCTGTGAATTTTTTTTTATTACTTTATGTGGTCACTATGAACATCCTAATGTGCAAAATTTCACATTTCATTTTTTTTTTGTTTTGAAATTATGCTAAGTTAAGCCCAAATAGAGATTCTTGGAACCTATAGGCCAGATAGAATACTTATGTCATTCTGATGAAGGTATAAACGATATATTTAAAATGTTTTATTTTTAGTCTGAAAAGGAATAGTAATAATTTATTGGGGTGGGGGGTCTGCTTATAGTGATCCCTCTTTTTAGGATCCTGTTCAGTGGCAATAACTTTTCCAAACACCCAGCTTCTAATCAAAACCAACGTTTATTCCTCCCTCTTGCTCTGCCCGGCAAACCAAGTTAAAACACCATTGCATGGTAATTTTATTGTTTGTCTGTTTGTTGGGAGGGTTGTTTTGCTTTGATTCACTTTGTTTTCATTCAGGGGATGAGGGGGAAGGAGGAGATGAGGCTTTTGAGTGATTTTTTTTTTYTTTTCTCTTGGGTACAATCCRCATAAAATAAAGMATTTGTCTTAATGAGATWACTAATTATCCAATTCATGTGTGGAAGTAGCATTAAGTAAAGCAACTAGATTAAATTGGGCTTGACAGGAGGGGGGGAAAAAGAGATTTTAACACAAAGTTTCTACCCATTCTAATCCTACACTAAACACTTTGCTTCTCCCAGCACTGGGATGTTCTACTGGACTATAAGTGTCCAAACACATAGTATCCAATATATATAAATATTTTTTTGTAATGTATTTTTTTTTTACATGGAGGTTATTATGGAAATGGCTAAAATCTGATTATTTCACACAACATAGAGATCCCATTCTAGCAGAGAGCAAAACGAGAGGAACCTCCCTGATTAGGAAATCCTTTCCAGTGTCATAAAGGGTGTGTGTATATATACACATATATACACATATATAAACACACACATATAYACACATATATAAACAYACAAACACATGTATGTGTGTATATGTGCAGTTACAGCCTGTGCATGTCTATCTGCATGTGTGTCTGCACGGGTATTTTATGCTTTTCTTTCTCCTGTCAAGTAAAATTTGAAATGCTTGCTTTTTACTCTTCAAATCTTATGGATTATGTTCAGTAATCCACACAGAATCYAATTTTAGAAGAACATTGCGTAATGTGGATGTCACGATTTAGATCCTGCCTTTGTTTTTCATACCTAAAGATAGGACCAGATATTTAAACCATAAGACACCTCTTCATCATCATCATCATCATCRGGCAAACATATTTATCTGTTTAGATACAGATATAAAATACTAACTCTGAGGGCCATACTATGAAAAAGATAAAATTTTAATTAAAATTGTTTCATTTTTCTCCATAAAACTTCTATTAAGTGTAATTTTTTTTCAGTGTAAGCATCTCTTCAAAACAAGAATAATGGGTAATATCAAGAGAGCAGAGAGAAAATTTCTGTCATCACCTCAACTATTAATTTGTCATTTGTATATTTTTTGTAAGAATAATTCGTCCCTCTCCACAGCCCCCTTAACTATATCAGAAGTGGAAAAGACTTAGCAAACTCCTATATGGCAGATTACTCATAAAAATGCTTGATTTCTCTGTGTTCTTCAGTGACTTTTTATTTTGCCAGTTTGGCTCACATAAGTCATAAAACGTATCAATGTGATACTTCTGCTGCTAAACATTCTTTCCCACAAATATTTACCCTACACCCACCTAAAATATCGACACTTGCACTCTTTATTGAAATTCTCAAGAAACAAAACAGAGATGAGAGATAATTTTTCCCACCCTTTTTTTTACTAAATCAAAGGCATTGCATTTTATTGTCTTTCCCATTGATTAGAATAATTTCATTCCTCTAAACCAGCAACAAAATACCTGTCTATCATGACAAACAGGATCATTCTTCATGTTCTCATGCTAAAGAAAAAGGTTTAGCCAGATAACTATATGTACAACTATGATTAAATGAAGCTCATATTTTGTAGTGAAATATTTAATTTCATAAATTAAAAAAAAAAAAGAAACCAATGAATGTCCCACTTTTCCAAGTTTACTGGCATTAACCTGGCTTGTGTTGTGAAAAAAAGTCACTTTAACAAAGATCAAAGACAAAGGATCCAAGACCAACAGATTAAAATGTTATAATAAAGAGGTAAAATGTCCTTATTTTGTGCACAGTGATTAATTCTATCTTAATTTTTTTTTTACATTAGAACTTCTGATAAAATTGATATAAATACTGCATTAGAATTATGGTACCCTTCATTATTTCCACYTAGAGACAAGTCTGAATATAATAAATCACATGCAAGTGACGCTGCATGATACAGTATATAAAATYGTAATTTCATTTATTTCCCTTTCTAAGGAATTTGTCCAACAGAATTMTATGGAAATCCTGTGAAAAAATAATTGTCAAAAGTGTGTAACAAGAGCAGCTGCCTGATGAAATAGTTTCATAAAAGGCTCCACTGAGAGCACATTGGCACTTCACGATGTTTGAGCAGCCTCACCTGCAGTCTGACACCTCATTGTGCTTTTAGCACAGATTGGGATGGTTCTCTTTCACAATTTCCTAATCCTTGGAGTCTTGGGCTTGGATATGAACCGTGTTTATCAAGACTAAGGATTTTAGGAAACAGAATTGAAGCAGAAGAAGCAGCACCACCTGCTGCTGATAATCAAACTGTGTAAAAGCTTTCTTTTCTCCCAAATTASGGCAAAGCCATCCCGAATGATAAAYGAAGAGATGAACAGCACTTGGTTTTCAGGACAGCCTTTCCAAAAGGAGTCACTGTCCTCCCTTTCTCCAGTGCTGGACCTCAGCTGGGGTCCTGACTGAAACTGGGGTTTCCATGATGCAAAGCATGAATGTGGATACATGAATTTCTGATTTCACTACTGAATAATCCTACTATTAACATTTCAACTCATTATAACCAAACAGTGACAAGTGTTAAGTGTTCATTTACTAGAAACCATTTAAATATCTATTCAAGTTCTAACTGGATTTATTCTTTCTTTTTTATTTTCTTGTGCTTACTCATAATACAATGTCACTACTTGATGACAAATAATATTTCATACTGTGTATGTAACATCATTGTGTTGCAGAATCCCCCAAATACCTCAACAATGTCTTTGTTGCGCTATTCTCCCCATTTAGCACTTATAAGCTTTTCTAGTAACAACCAATAAATAAAATTTAAAAAATGGAGCTCTTGATATGTACAAATATAAAAAAAAAAATTCAAGTTTTGCTAGTTTGCAGTTCATGTAATGCCATCTTGACCATTCTCTTCCCCTCTCTCTCTGAGCTGTCTAGAACAGTAAACTTTGCTCCATAAATAATAGTGTAYTCATGCTTTTAAAGGCTTTTATATGCATTTATGGTAGGTAAAGGTTGGAAGAGGTAGCTGACTGATTTTCACTTTTATCTACTTTGATTTCAGTAAAGGGCTTTGTCACTCTGTATTCATAAAGGCTAATGCACCCTTTGGTTTGTAGAATGTACTGAAATGTTTGCAACCCTCTTGGTATCAGGTCCAAAATGTGAAGCATTACTGTTGAGAGGGTATCTTTCTAATGTATTTGTATGTATAGTTTACACCTCTGTGAGGTCTAATAAAGGATTATGGTTAATAAAAAATGTGTTGAAAAATTCCTCATCCATGCAGATTTTGCAGCAATTTTTGCATTTTTCCTTTCTSTTCCCTGGCACGTGCATTTCAATTTTCTCAGAATACACCAAAASCAGGACATACCTGAACAGGATGAGAGCAGGCTTGATTCATCCTAAAATAGAACTGGCATGGAAAGTGGCTCAAGAGCCCCCATGAGAGGAAGTGTCAGCAGATGAAATGGGGGATCTACAGATAAAATTAAAATAAGTGAATGATCAGGAACCAACTGTGCTCATGCACAGATGAACACGACTGAATTCTGGTATAGAACACTCYCTCAAAAATTCCTCACCACATTAGAATTAAGTCAATGGATACAGATTATTTTAAAAACATCCAGAGGATATTTAAGGAACTACAAAATACTACTCCTTGTATTTCTATCACTTCAGTTCTCAAGAACAGAATCTGTGCAAAGGGGAATAAATATTTAATGAGAAATGTGGTGTCTTGTAGGAAAAGGAAGATGGTTGTTGTGAAGTTAAGCCTCAGAAATCTGTTGGGAGTACTTTGGAAAAAAAAAAAAAAAAGGATAAGCATCTAGTCAAGGAAGATCAGGGTGAACTTGTATTTCCTCAAATTTTATAAATAAGGTCCCTCATCCAAAGTTCTTTAAAACACTAAACTGTCACAGAAAGAGAGTCAGGCTCTCAGGCCTGCACACTGCTGATTCGAGCAGAAGAGAGGAAATGGCAGGAGTGACTTGCCATTGTGGCACAAATTGTGAACTCTTGCTGCCAGGAGTTCAGGCACCCGTTCTGTTCAGCCTTCCTCTAAAGAAGCAGAGGGTTGGACAATAAGAACACAAAGTTAAAGGTGGCATTAAGGAATCAGATTGCTCAGGCGTGATGATGCCTTGGTAAATCTGTGCAGATCATTCCCAGTTGTCCACCTGTCCTTCATCTGCTCCAGACAGCTTCCAGGAAGAATTTTTTTCTGTAATTTTTCCATGACTGGGGTCAACTTGCATCTCCACAGATGATGGCACTCTCGGGTGGGTGCAGTGTTTCCCTTTTTCAGCCACTGAACTCCAACACTTTCCTTCATCTGACAGAGAACATCCTCACAACTCCACGGTGTCGCTCCCTTACCACTCTCCCACCACGTGATCTCAAACACTTTTGTGTCTCCATTTCACAATCCCATCCACTTTTGTTGTAAAAGATGCTCCTCTCTGCCTGAGAGGGATTCTGGRAGGCCTGAGGACAGCTTTACCACTACAAAAAACAGACAAAATTTGCCTCTGGCCCAAAAAATCCCTAAATTGTGACTCAGTGGAGGGTAGGAGTTTCACTACAAGTTGCCTTATTCTAGCATTTTTTTTCCCTAGATATTGATTCTGGCTAAAGGGCAAAACAAYTTTGGCTAAAGGGCAAAAAGATGGGATTGCTCACTCTACCTTGTCGTCACTCCAACTTCTCGTGTCCTTATCTTCTGCCACAGTAGACATTCTAAACTCTAAATGCACAATCTCCAAGTGCAAAATCCCTGAAGTAATATCCTTCACACAAATTTCTCTGTATTTCAATATTTACAGGCAATAATGCTTAAACCCCACTGTCTTATAATAATACTTGACCASTTTAGGGAGATTTTGGTTTAAAATTAATCACTGAGGAATATTCAACATATTTTCACTCTTACGTTATCATGATGCGATGCAATTAATGTAATTAATACAAATTGTGGCTTTGGCAATGTGGCCAAGGAAAGAAATTAAAAATCCATTAACTTTTCATCTCAATCACAATTTTCTAAAGTTGTGAACCATAGGTATCGCATACATTTCCACAGCTTTTTAATCTTAAATGAACAACTTAATAAATAATAAATATGGCTGTATGATAGGTGATGCTACATGAGCAAAATAMGAACACAGGGATTGAGGATGGATAAGAAATTCGTAACAGTTCAGGAAAAATAAATACTTCAGTGTTCAGCCTCTTTCTACAATTGTATACTTCCTCAGATGAAGAAAATTTAATTGATAGAAATTTTGATCTAAGAGTTGCTGCAGATTTACCAAGGCTGGATATTGACTTACTTGGAAATCACCTTATTTATTACCCTGACTTGAAACAGTTTTTGGATCGCAAAGAGAAAGAAAAAAATCAGCCTAGAAATCCATTGCTATATGAAGATCAGCAGAACCCGTGGAAGCTTGGTAAAAACAAGGACAATAAGCAGCAGCTCTTAATTATGTCACAGAATATGTCCTGATTTTATTAATGCAAAATTTACATTGCATATGGAGAACTGATTTTTTTTTTTTTTTTCATACAAGGGCAACTTCATTCRGCTGTGTGTGGTTTTGCAGTGTATTTTCACACAGCTTCATACCTGGTTAAAAACACCCTTATTCAAACACCACTGCCTAAATTTTGACTTTCCACTTTCTATTTTTCCCGATTAYATCTCTCGTACACACTTTTGGGAT
>NW_026624258.1:99544-114444 GCF_030028575.1 Malurus melanocephalus
CCACCTCTCGCACCGTACGCGGATTTTCCGCAAAGACGGCGTTTGTCATCTCCGTGTTCTGACAACCAAAACTCTGAGAAGAAATCGAAGGGATCAGGAAGTGTKAGTCAAACTGAGAAAAAACAAAGATTAAAGCGAGATTTCCAGATTACCACCAGGGTGGTTTTGTTTGTTCGGGGAGCGCTTGCACTTAACCTTTAATAAAACCATAATTTCAATTAAAAAATCTTTAATAAAACAATAATTTCAATTAAAATGCGCTGTCTTTGTATCACCAAGCTCTCCAGGACTCCCTGCTCAGCGTGTGCTCTCTCCTCTAAGTAATGTTTTCACTCTTTTTTSTTTGCTTTTTTCCTTCTGTTCTGTATACCACCTATTCTTGCTACACAGCAACCCCACAAACAGAAAAATAGAAAAAGTGGCAGATATCTTCTCAGCCCTTGCAACAAAAAAAAAAGCTGTTAAGTTCTACTGATTTGGAAATGCTGAGAGATAAAGGTTTGAATGCCATCAGGATGAATGTGGAATGAAGGCAGATCTCCCACTGATTCTACACAGTGTAATTAGCTTAAAATTTTGGGGTGGGAATGGGGAAAAAAGGCAAAGCCACAGTTCCAGAATTTTTGGGGAGCCCAGTGCTTTATCATTACACAGGCCCCCAGCCTCTCTTGGCACACAAGTGCACCCTCTTGAACATATTTTGTGTTTAAAAACAGAGGAGAAAAAACCAGTTATTTCCACATTAAAAGACCACAGAGAAGCTGCCTTTTTTTCATTTTTTTACGTATTAATTTTAGGCTTTCCATTTTTTTTCATTCTCTAGACATTAATATTTCATATATTATTATCTTTAATTCCTTCAAATTATTTGTGTTTCTGTCACATCCATCATTTGTATTTTAATTCAAATTATGGAGAATCAGTCTCTTACCTGTGTCTGAATTCATATGGATTTTATTAAAACTACCTGCCTGCAGAATCTCTAGCAGAATCTGTATTTGTACTTTGCAAGGGGGAGAGTTTTCTTCATTTCACATTCTTCAAATCCTTTCTTTCAAAAAAAAAAAAAGCTTTATATCATTGCCTTTCCTGCAGATCTTCATCTGGATATTGTTATCATTGTTGGTACTGCCCAGCTTCAAATATTTTTTTGTGTACACAACTCCTAGAGCCAAATCAGCCAGTAAATTTTAAATTTCTTGGTAATTTAATATGCTGAAAACAATCCTGTACTGCTTCAAGCACATTCTGTTGTTGTTTCAGTAATCAATAAATAAGCAATTAACTTCAGGCAAAACACTTCAAGTAGCCTTTTCTGCAGATATAACTTACTATCAAACACATTTCCCACTGTTCTTGTTTTGTTTAAACAGCATTTATCCTTTTATTATCCATCTTTCAATCTTTGTTTGAATATTACAAATTCTCTGCTATGCCAGCCAGAAAAACTGCATCAGTTAATATTAAAATATATCTTCTGATACTTAATTTCACTTTTTGCTCTATCTCTCCACCCACATTATTTCTAATCTCAAAATCAGGGTAACTTCATGGCRATCCAAGGCCCCCAGGGAGAGAAGGAATTTGATCAAGGAATTTCATCAACATCTTACAAACTCAGATCTCATGTTCAAATGTGGACACTTCCACTGCCCTCACAAGTAACCACTGATATTTAGGGTTTTTCTTTATACCAGATTTTATTTTTATATCCTGTAGAATGCCAGTGGTCAGCAAGTCTGACTCTGACTTCTGTAATTTCAAGAATAAAGTCAACCCTCTTTCCAACCATTCTGTTCTGAGATAGACTAGAACTTTCCTGGGCATCAAATAAAGAAAATCTCTATTTGCAYGATTTCTCTTTTAGTCTTTCTGCAGTTCCATTTCCTTTCTACAAGGAACCAGACTGGTTCTTTAAACTCTTTTATTCTAAGCTCCAGTGCAGTAACAGAGTTAAGGGTAGAAATGCCCTCCAAGTCTTTGGCCAAGACACAGTGAAGTATTTGAATYAGGAAATAAAAATATAACATAAACAGGTCCATTTTAAAAACTTTCTCAATTATGAAAGTGATATTGATATAGTTATTAAAATTCTGAATCCAGAAGTCAGAGTTTTYCCCTGTAATATATTTATTAAGATACATATACCATTATATTTTTTTTCTTTATGAACTCATGATGTACCTCTTGCTGCTTCAAAAGAAGGGTATGAAATGAGTTTTATTTTGTTATTTCTCTCTCTTCTTTTTGCTTTCTTCACTCACCTTCGTTTCCTTACAGCCTCTGTTTTTTTTTTCCCCAGTGGATCTTTACCTTTCAGGCACCATTATCAATTGAGGTGCCACCAATACTTGTTGAAATCAGCTTCCCAGAAAGTGTGTATATMATCACTTTAAGCTTTAATCACAGTATAAAATCATACAAAATTCTGGATTGGAAAGGTGATCAAAGTCCAGCTCCTGCACAGGACAGCACCAACAATCACATCAGCATCACCMAAATGCTGCTTGAACTTTGTTTTTARAGGTGGRCATTCATTGTTGTGCAAGCTCAGTCCTGTGATTATTTTGTTTCTTTCTTATTAATCGAGCAATTAATTGGCAAATGGATCAGTTTTACAGTCAGGTCACACAGGAACACGGAAGAGACTCATCAAAAGCTTTGTGCTTGCAATGGATAAATCTGCAGTGGCATTTTCATTTTTACAGGGGAAGGGAAAGGCCCAAGTTTATTCCAGTGCCCAACCACCCCTGGGTGACAAATCTGTGACTGAAATCCACCYTAAACCCACCCTGGCACAGCTCCCTKGGGCTCTGTCACCAGAGGGATCAGATCAGTGAGGAAGATGCAGACTGCAGGAAAAGAACACTCTGTAATAAAAGCSTGTCTGGATTTTCATCTGAAAGCAATTTCCCAGAACCCAGGAAAACTATTGCTTCAGAAAATGRCATTTATTACATATCTTGCTCTAATACTATTCTTGCTGGCATTATCTTCAGCATTCATCAGTACTGGAAGAACTTTCTTTCTTACTCTCTGCTTCTTTTTCAGCTTGTTCAGTCGCTCTGTTTGAACAACTTTCAGCTACACAGAAAGCTGACTCAATGTCCAATGCACAATTTGAAAAGAGTTACCAATCTKTCAGTGCAAACAATGGAACAAAGGTAATATTTTTTTTTTATTTGGAATGCCTCTTCCATTCTAAAAAAAATTGTTCAGTATTTGGCTAAAAAGGACTCTCAATAATTTATAATAATACAGTGGATCTTTTCCTGCCTAGCTTGCTCCCTCACACAGAAATGGCCATTATTTGCCCTGTTTCACAATGTTCACACAACCACAGATACTTCTCAGSAAGAGAATAAATCTGCAAAATTTTAACCTGAAAAACTCAGGAAAGTGAAAGGCCAAATGTAAAAATGTAGAAGCTAAAACAGAACCATAAATACATAATATTCTATGATAAAAGCCCCTGTAAAACTCTCAGTTTGGAAATGTGTCATGTGGTRCCTCAGATTACTGAAGCCTGAACAYKTTATCAAGGTGACACAGAACAAAAAATTACAGATAATTATGTTAGGAGATCATGAAGAAATTATTSTTTCTACTTCTGGAACATATCACAGAGTTCTTCAGAAGAAAATGATGTGGAATTATCTTCATTTTCCATCAGACAAAAGGGCAAGACTGAATTCTAGCTAACTTGCTAAAAMCCAGCTMATGCRTAACRAAAGCAAGAGCAGCRCTCAAGAATTCRAACTTTTGGTTTATATTCTCTGCYAAAASGGAATATTTTGCTGCAGCCATTCTGTTATTCGAGATTTGGGAAATAGATTCTAGATTTGGGAGCATCAAGTGTGGGATTGACTGTGTGGAAAAGGTACCAAAACCAAGGGGAAGGGCTGKCAAGGCCTTGGACATTTTTACCATSTCCTTATCCAAGTGATAAAGAAATTATCCCTCTTTATAAATCATTGGACAATGCCAATTGACACATTTCAATTAATTGCTTCTGTATGTAAGTATTTAGTTTAACTAATTTCAAGTCTTTTAATAATTCCTAATCGTTAAATTTGTCTTTTGTCATTCCTAATCCCTGTTTTAAATTCATTAGCTGAGGAAATGCACCTGTGTACTAAGAATACACACATAAAGTCAACTTAGACTTTTCAAAGTAACTTCAAATAAAAATTAAGCTATTGCATTCAYTTAAACACAGTATTAKATGAATGTATCWSGTGTGTGTATACATATATRTAAAAATTTGAGGAACATATTTATRKCACTTTTAACAAACAACCTGAAAAGTTTGGCATGCAAGTCTCAGCCATCAGAATGTAACAGACTGCAAATTCAGAAAATGAAAGGCAGTGAAAACGTTATAGATGTGCATAAACTTGAGTTCATAATTCACGTTCTGAATATTWAATTGTCAAGGAAGATGTTGAAATCTGATTCTGCTCTAAATTTTGAAATCCTTTATACACACAGCATTATGAAAAACTACATCATTTATTGGAAAATGGAAATAACCTACTCATACCCTTTTTTAAAATGTTCCTCTAAACCGTGCATGCGTGAAGCTGTGACACAGGAAGCTTTATTTTACTTCTGACAAACAGAAACTATTTCCTTTGTGCAAAACCAAYAGCTGAAATTTGGAGCAGGCAGAGATGTCAGATTTGTGCAGTATGCTTTCTACAATTATATTTTCTTAGGTTCTGTCTCTGGAGCAAATTCTCAGCAGACACTCAGGGCTATGCATGGCATGCAAAATGTTCAGCTCTCTAAAATAAGACTTTTTTAAAAAAAAATGGTTCTTTTTGGTGACTTGCTGTTGTTTTAATAACATAAAAATCAAGGCAAGTTCCTTACCTCCATAACAATGGAAATCCCAGGAGTTTTTACACATTTATTACAGTGCCAGTGTGAAGATATTTAAAGTTAGGAGGGTATTTTCACTGCTGATCAGAAAGAAAAAAAAAAATCTGATTTCTCCCCTTGGACTTCCACARATGTAAAGCAGCCAAAAGTGAAAATTTTTGCATAATACAGAATKAAGGGAAACCAGACGGGAAAGGAAAATCAAATATGTCGAGTGGGAAGCTACAAATGAGAGAGGCTGAGCCTGAGCAAGGAGAAAACAACCTGAGAAACTGAGGCAAGGGGGACTGAGCACACAACCTCTCAGGAAGATTAACCAGGGCACATTTGGGTTCTCTGCCCCTTCATTTTAACAAATCCTTTWTGGCTTGTTTGCTTTCAAGCCTTGCCTTTTTATTCCTCTTCTRCCTCTCACCACTTCTTGTTTTCTCCTCAGCTTTACTTTTCTAACTTCTTGCAGCAATTTTAGCCTCAGTGTATTGAGTGAGCCTCGTTGAATTTGGCCCTCATTTAATAGGACAGACACAGAACCTGAAGAAGGTTTTTAGGGAAACTGCAGCTCCCTGATTTCAGTAAAGCTGAATGTGTGACAGCTCGAATGTGATGCAATTCTGACTAATGGAATAACACAAAATAAACATTTCTTATGTGCAGTGGATGACAGCAGCTCGGAATATTGCAATTATACATTCCTTATATTAAAAAAAACTAAAAATAGCTCAGCTGTAAGTCTGCCTAAGAGCCCCATCCAAAATAAAGTATAGTCAGTTGAAACATCTCATATGAGTGGAACCAGAGAATGATTTCAGTTTGACTGGTGTTGGGGTTTGTTTGCTTCACTAGAAAGATGTAGAGCGTGACTGCTCTGTAAAGCAAATATTTTTACAGTCCATCAAGCTTGCAACAGATAAGYAAAAACACAAGCTGGAGAAAAAACATCTACAATCGTTGTGAACATATTGATGGCATTCAGTTCAGAGAGGAAATCAAGCTTGGATGTCTTGTTTTGAGGTTGGTTAATAGTGGCTCTGTACACATCACCAGGGACAGGGTCAGCTCCTGTGCAGAACAACTGGTGAAAAGAAAAATCCCGAGTCTGTGCACAGGAATAACCTGGGAACTTCTCCTTCCCAGCGTTATGAAAACCACACTCATGCCATGCACCGAGCTTTGGAGCGCTGACATCCCAGGCTCATGCACCAGGCAACGTTCCTGCCAGCCAATTCTACACGCCAGATGTCTCAGAGGAAATGAGATCCTGGGAGGAGAAACCAATGGAAAGGAATTCTAGATTTATTTCATGAAAACACGAACGAGTTCTTTTAGTACAGGGAAAACTACCGACCAAATTCTGGAGGTCTTCAATTGAGCAAAAATCCCACTGTAGTCAAGAAACTTACTGGTTATAAATCACAGATTTTGGCTTGACATGATGGATGCAAGACGAGACCTGTAGTGTCACGCAGTTACTGAAAAATTTTATATGGATAATATAACATTTCCCCAATAACTCAGCTCGTAAACACATAGGGAACAGGGAAGGGAGGGGGGGAAGGGGATTTTAGGATTCGAACCAATTATGAATCTGCATTTGATAAATGAAAATGTTACATAAAAGTTTACATGAAGGAGAYCACACAGGGCAAACCAGTAAAATAAAAAACAACCTCCTCTATTTCCATATCTTTCCAATCCAAACTGGCCTTGAACACTTCCAGGKATGGGGCATCCACAACTTCTCTGGACAATCTGTTCCAGTGCCTCACCACCCTCACAGTGAAGAATTCTTTAACATATAAATGGAATTAATGTATCTTCATTTGCTAATCAATCTGAAGAAATGGCAAGGATGCCATATCCCTCATCCTGCATACTTGAGCAATACCTGGATTTATTTCAGAATAGTGTGCTTTRTTACTTATTTTTGTATCCTGCTATTTGTATGATTATTATATTATATTAATCCCTACTCCAAAGGAAAAAAGTGTTCTAYTATTGATCTTTTTTTTGCTGCTTCCATTTGTGTACATAAAATTTTGCAAGAAAGAGACTGAAAGCCTTTCACRCATTTCTGCAGCATGAGATTCCAAGATGCTTGACCAAAGTGAGATTCCTCCAAGTAAGAACCTGAAACAGGGAAAAAAATCTTAACATTTAACACATTTAGTTACTCCATGTAAGCCCCATGAAAAGAATTTTGCCTGATCTTTTTAATTCGAGGTCCCATTGTTGTGATCACATTTCTTGTCCCTTACTGACCTTTATCTATTCAAAGACAGTGCACAGCAGAGACGAAACATTAGAACAAATTTGCAACCAGAGAATATTTATCCTTACAAGTTACAAATCAATTCAGGGGAAAGAAATTTTAAAGAAGGAAGACTAGTTATAAATGTGATTAAACATTAGTGAGAAAAGAAGCTAGGAAAAATAAAAAAGGTACTGTGAGTGGCTTTGCAGTTTAGAAAAGTTAGATTGAAGATTTTTTTATTATTTATTATTTTCTAAGGTAAAGCATACATACATGTTTAAAAACATAGTGGAAAAGGCAGAGGGAGAAAATGATTTTCAGCCATTTTAAGGGAGTGAAGAACAGACTATCAACCAAAAGGAAATGATTTTTTTAATAGGGTGAGCCAAAATAAGGTTCTTCTAGTGCCAATTATGTGAGAGGACCATATCTCCTGGTGGCAGAAATCAAAATAACTYMATTTTTTTAACTGTAATGAGAAATATTTGATGATAATACACACTCAAATGACACACAGATGCCCTAAGAGCTATTTTAARAGGTAGGGAGGGGAGAAGAATGTGTTGTTTTTAGAATCAGCATATCTATAATCAAATCATTAGGAATAATAAAAATACTTCAATAAGGCAAGTTGGGATAAACTTTAGAATTGCATTAAAAAAATGTAAAATATTGTTTCTTCACTTAAATAAAAATCRTTTCCAATTTTTGACATTTGAGGAAAGGGTGAGAGAGGTGTGTAAATCTCAGATGAAAGGACGTAGAGAAGACAGAGCCAGGCAATTTCCAATTGAAACCATTGACAGTTAAAGAGGCAACATAAAATAATAGAAATTGTTCCCATGTGTAAAAAAACCTCTTTTTCAATGTCAGAGCTGAACACCAGCAGCCTTCACCCATGGAGATTTTCAAACCCACCTGCAAATGGATATGACCAAAAAGTGCTGCAGCTGCCTCTGCTTTGGGCCWTCCCTCCTCAATGATTCCACCAATTTGTAACAACAAAATAAAATAAATGAGCCTCCTTTCAAAATTATAGTAGCTAATAAAAATTATTACTAGCTAATTGAAAATTATAGTAGCTAGTTAATGACTTGAATTTATATTTGCCAAATGAAGTGCAATAGAAATATAGATGCTTTAGCAAGAAGTAGATAGGTTGACAAATTCAAGCAGAAAAGTTTCCTGTGTCCCCTTCCAAAATAAGCAGCCTCACTCCTTGTAAAAGCACTATGAAAGCAAGAAATGTTTTGAATTTCTAGGTCTAACAAATGGCACAGAGATGTCACCTTATTCAAAGCAATTTCGCTGTGTATTTGATGATGTTATTCAACATTACCTGCAATGGTTTCTCTTAGCTAAATGAAGAACATCACAGAGCACTGAGATGATTTGATATTCTTCTATCCCATAGAAAAATACCACCATTTCTCACCTRTTTAAAGCATTTAAGTGTTGACCATTCTGTATCTGAACTTCCCCAAGTTTATGCTCAATTATTATCAAAAAGAGGTCGCTGATTACTAAGGCAGCCACTGTCTCTTCACAATACATATCTTGATAGCTTTGCCATAAAAATGGAATCCAACTTTCTTGTAAGATCAAAAAAGCAAAGGAAATGCCAACATCACGGTGCCTYCTGAATGGAAATGCCCAGATCTTTTTGCTTTTATTGCCAGACTYCACAGAAGTGAAATGTAGATTGGTGGCTGTCAATTAAGCACAATTTGTAGATGTTCAGCATTGCAGAAGAATTGTAGATGGCTAGAATGTGCCAAGATGTCTCTTTGAAGAAGAATTAACTCTCTTTGAAGAAGATTTACCTGTCCTRGACCCATGTGAGTCCCCAGAGCGTGGTGTATCAAATGTAGACCTCTTATGTCAACATGAAAATTTAAAGGGACCAATTTAATTTCTGGTATCCCTAGCAAAATAAAAGGTAATTACCAAGAGGAAAATTCAAACKATCAGTCTAATGGAGAATCATCCAAATTACAAGAAGGCTATTCCACTGCTTCCACGAGGATGTTTCATATTTGGATTAACACACACATTTCCACAGTGGATGAGCCTTCCCCAAATGTTTTTAACATCTTACTTGACCTACATTTAAAACCAACACCGAAACACTCCCATTCCCGTGTTTGCAAATTGAATGAAACCCTCCTAGAAGTTTCTAGCCCAATGTCCTTGAAAGCACTTTGGTGATGAAGAAAGCAGTACCCAGCTGCTGCCTCACAGATGCTGAAARGCGTGGAACAAACGCTCCTGATTGTAATGATACGTTGCAAAAGCAACGGCAGAGGAGCACTTCTGCTGGAGAGAAGACCGAGCACAGACTCTTCCTCTTGTTCTCTACARCATGACTGCCACAGATTGCAAAGCTCTTAAAAAGCCAACAGGGTTTCTGCCTGAAAGGGRAAAGAAATTAGAAGAAATCCAGCTAAGGGCCAAACAATATGAGCTGAGACTCCAGTGTTAGTGGAAATTATCTAAAGCTTTCAGTTAGCTCGTAAGAAATGGGAATTGCAATCAGACAACATCCAAGTGCAGATTTCTTAAATTTAAGTTAATCTACTGAAGTTATTTTATTTTCCTTAACTTTTTTCCTGAGACTCATTTCTACTGACAGCTACAAATTTTTCTTACTTTACTGTGTTCTAAAAAGTATATCAACTTTTCTTAAAACATGCAAGGATATTTAATTGAAAATTGGAGGTTTTCTGCTGCCCAGAATGTGCCAACATAAAATAAAATTAAAAAAAAAAAAAAAAAAAAAAAAAAAAAAAAAAAAAAGCAACCACAAACCACCAAACCAAAAAAAACCCCACAGGAAAATGAAAATCCAGGTAAGAAAAATAAATACCAATCAAGAACTAATTACACAAGATTTCAGTTTTTGAGTAGAGAAATAAGTGTTTTTACAGAGTGTTTGTTGGCCTAGACTAAAAACRTAATTTGACATGGTGCAGAATGAAGTCATAGTAAAACCTTGGAGGAAATACAAGATGTTAGCCATTTTAGGAAAAATAAGTAATTGAATCTCTTTGCCAAATTTTACGCATTTGGAAATAATGACACTGACAATAACACTTAGCATATTTTAAAAAACATCAGTTACACTGAAACAAACGTCTTTGTGAAGTCTTTCAAAATTTATCATATTTGTACAATGAAGGTAAACCTGAAAATAGTTATTGCCATTGCTGCTGTGACAGTTATCTGAAGAAGTATGAACTGGGAATGGTGAATTGTTTCCAACACAGATCTTATACTCTGTACAAAGAAAAATGAAGTTTTGGAATTGATGGAGTGGGTAGGTAAAGAGTTTTATAGAAGAGAAATTCACATTCTTTGGTGAGAGGTGATTACAAAGTTTGGATCATCTCTAAATAGCCAGGGACCATTGGCAGAACAAAAAAAGAAACACATTTAATAACAAAAAGAGAGGGCAAAAAGCAGGAATAACTTAACASTTATTTCAAACAAATCTCAAATCACCAAGAATAAAATCATATCTCCAAAGGGCATGTAAAGAATTKATCTGCCTATCACCTGGATTCCTAGAACTCTAATACAAACTMCAAYTGGAATTTCTCATTTCTGAACATAYATTTAACGCAGTTGATGCTACACAAAACTGATGGGATGAGCTGCAGGACTGAGCAATATCCTCACTGGGAAATCAATCTGAAAAGGAGTGCAGAGCAACATTTCCTCTCAAAGAAAAAAAAAAAAAAAGCAGTTTTGAGATTACTGACAAACCTGACAGAGAGTCTTTAAAGCTTATTAAAGTCCAAGATGCAGCTGCTGCAGTAGTTGAATTCCAAATCAAGAAAAGAACTCTTCAGCCTTGTTGTAACTGAGTCATGCCACAGCCAGGGCAGTTCCAACCTCTCAACAGTTAATTCAGGTAAAGATACCAGAGATCCTTTGGGCCAGAACGAGAAGCAATAATTGCACTGTTCATCCCTGAGAGAAACATCCCCTCCCTGTGCTGCCTCTGCCTGCTTTTGGAGAGCTCATATTATGTGAACCTCCCAAAATTCCATCAGTTTTGGTGGGTGTGCAGGTGGAATTCCACCATCCCCACTGCCAAAGGTGCTGCTGGAYTTTACACAGCTCTGGACAGCCCCAGGTAAAAGCTGAGCTTTGATTTAACCCTTTGAACTTTCTTCTGCCTCTCATCTGCAAAGTTTGCACTTGGCCATCATTCTGCACCAGAGACCCTTTAACAGGGTTCACTTGACCTTCTGTTCCTTTTATTCCTGACAGTTTTTATTTCTATTTGCTGACTGTATACGAGATGCAATGAAACCACAGTGACCTTAAACAATTTTGCCTCTCTCAGGAAAATTCCACCTTGGTAGTGACACGCACCCACCCTGAAGGGCTTCAAAACACAAGAATTAGCCGTTCACAGGGGGCTGCCTCTGAAATTCTAAAAGAAAAACATTTAAAAAATGAACGCTGTTTTTTAAACGCGTTACCTGATTTCCATTATTTAACTGGCATTTGCACAAGATTCTTTCTTGCATGCATTATATTTGCAGAGCTTTCTGCCTGCAGACCCAAATCCCCACGCTGCCACCCAAAATCAGATCGTGCAGCAGCAGCAGGTGACTCCCAGCAGAAATAAAGATTTGCCCTGGCAAAGTTCTGCACAGGAGCTCTCAAAGAGAAGCTGCCAAAGCTCGGGGTTTTTTCCTTATGATTGTCAATTTTTAAAATGCTTTAAAAGACTTCCTCCAAATCCAAGATTTTACTAGATTTTCATAAAAGTCAAGGTTTCATTAAAAAGAAATTCTTTCTTTTTACATATATATATATATTTATACACACATATGATTAATTCTTACTGCATCTGGAATTGTTTTCTGCATTAATTGATTCTTCAGTTATGATCGTGGGCAGACAATACATAGACTTCTAATAACTGTATCCAAAATTTAAAAAAGGAGAACTTAATGAGTCAGAATTATGAAATAATGCAAGAAACTAAATCTGCTAGTTAGGTCCACATTCTAACTAGAGTTTTAAATTATTTTTGGCACAAAATACGGCTGAATATTTATTATTGAATTGTCWTAACTATGTGTTTATTTGGAAAAGAGATAGAAACGTCTCTGGCACAAAACAATTCAAAATCTATGACAATCCTTTCCCTACAGKTTTTTTCAGTGTTTTTTGCATCACACTGGAATCCACAATATTTCAAGAAAACAACTATATTATTCTACTAATTACAAAATAGCCAAACTCAGGCAAATGCTCTTCTGAGTAGCTCTTTGTTGTCATTATCAGAAAAAGTTTAGATCTTGAAAAAAAAAAGATATAAAATATACCTCTCTCACTTTCAATGACCAAATTAAATAAATTTTTCATCATCATCATATAAATAAAATGTTCATCTTTGTTGCTATCAAAATGCTACCATGACAAATAGCAAACTTAAGTGATAAGAAGTAAAAAAGTCCATGTTAAAATTAATTCCATCACTCAGATCAAACAGTCTCACAGTCATAAGTCACACACAGAACTTACAGAAAAGGATCTGGTGCGGATTTTCTGTCTCAGCAGCTATTAATCTGAGAAACTCAGTAGTGTGAGTTTTTTCTTTTTAGTTTTTTTCTTTCTTAGATTTCTAGTAACTCTCTAGATTTTTGACAGTCACCCAAACTCACCAGTACACAGCAGCAGCAAGTAGCTAGAGGTGTTAATATCCTTTCTGGTAAAAGTAATATCTTTAAAAGTCACAGTAACTTCAGGAGGAGCAATTGTTTATGCTTCCAAGTACTGTGAGTTTACACAAATTCCAAAGACATATTTTTGAACAACACTTGAACACTTTTATACAAGATTTGGAGCCCAATTTTGATCCAGTCTAAGTTTAGTTTTAAGCAGCTCTAGCCTACCCAAGGTMCACTGATCCAGGCTGATGCACTAAAGGTTGGCTTTTTGTGGTTGGGTTACAATTTTTGTTTTCCTGTTTAACAAATTAAAATTGTTTTTAAAATAAACCAGTACATAAGCTCTCTGTAAGGGATGTTAGAATAGTACAAAGTCTTGTAACTGCTGTAAGAGGTGAGGTTGAGCCAAAAGAGTTGATTTTATTCCTGATACGGCTGCAAGCACAGGAAGTCTCCAGGAAGAAAAGAATTCACCACGATGGTGTTACCAACACTGGGCAGAAGAAGAGTTCCTGAAGTTTGGAGTGGAAAAAACCGAGAGCTTTAAATTGGTGTCGGGGTTACCCTTTCAATTTTTCACAAGATGTGAATAAGAAATATAAACGTCTATAACAGATTTTGGCAAACAAAACTCCAGATGTGACTTTATGTAGATTCCAGAACCTGATTTTACCTGTGCTAAAACAAGCTCACATCTCTTGACACTGAATATTCCCATCTAAAGAAAAAAAAAATCACAGTACATGGGACTGCTGCATCAATTTCCATGTAGGATAATCAAAACTTACTCCTTTGCCAAAAGAACTTGTTTTTTCTGTGTTTGGCCAAAGAATTGCAACTTACTCAATTTACAGAAATTATATTTTGTTATGGAATGGACCTAAAATTTATATTTTTTTTGCTCTCTGTAAATGAAATCATAGTCTCTTTCACTTCTTCACTTCCAAATTAATGCTTGCTGTCTTCCTTTTAAATATTCTTCCATGAAGAAAAATATACATAGCAAATTCTAGGGAAGGGTCTGTGTATATCAGAAAACAATGGAGGTTGCACTTCTCATATTCCCATTTAAGTCTGCCTGAAAATCAACCAGTAAGTCAGAAATGGAGGTATCCCAGTCTCCTTAAAATGTTATCCTGCCACTTAGAGCAACTCAGGCTTAACTGAGGATTAACTTTATTTAACCCCTGCTAATCTTGCCATCATCATCATCATCACAGCAGTGCACTGAGCCCATTGGAGCAACAGAAAATGGRAAAGTGCCCTGTGCCACAGCAGCAGTGGAAAGGCAGCACTGGGGGGTATTGAACACATCACAACTTCAATTTTCTCTGATTTAAATCCCATTGAAGGTGTAGGGCTGAGCTGGGGGAGGATCACAGATCTGCATCTGCTCACAAAAATGAACTGCTGCTGCTGTGCTGTGCCCCTTCAAGGACAGGGGAAACGTTTCAAAACTGAGTCACTACCTTTTACCAGTACTGAATCCATATTTTGAAAAGCAAGCCATAAAAAGGCAATGATTATAATATACTAAATGAGAGGCAGTACTCTAGGCCAACTATTATTATTTTTTTTCCTTCAGGCTGCAATTCTTTATGCCACTGAGCTTCTGGTGACTCACACCACCATATTGTACCAACAATACCCTCAAAATGCAAATTGCTAATGACTTCTTTTAGCCCAATACAAAAAAGTGCAATCCAATGCAGTATTTCCATGGTGCCATAAACATCTTTCCACAGAAGTTTAAACTAATGGCACTCAAAGTTTTATCTCATGCCTAAAGCTATTGTCAAGCTAAACAGCTGTGATAAAATATTTGGGAATGAGCAGCATTCTTGCCTATATGGCACAGTGCTTCACAAAGTTAACATATCCTTTATGTACTTGAATGGGTATCAGTGAAACACAACAAATGCTCTCCCTTTTAAAATACATTTCTGTTGTTTTTATGACTCTACTGTTTTATACTATTTGCCTTATTGTGAGCAACAAGTTTTGGGAAATCGGCCTGTACATGAATGCTTGTTGAATCAGGAATAACCACGAGGAATTAAGAGATCTGTGTGCAG
>NW_026624259.1:0-1165 GCF_030028575.1 Malurus melanocephalus
AGGTACAGTTATGCATTGAGTCTTCTCCCTTGAGCCCTGATCAAGGAAAACAACTTGTTAGAGCACCTGGGTTCAGGTCTTGGGGAAGGACCAATAAGGAGCTTGAGAGAAGCCAAACCTTTCCCCTGATTAGGTCAAAAATCTTTTCCCAGATGCTCAGTTCTTCCTTGATGGATTCCTTGAAGACACCCTCCTTTGCAGCTTCGAGGATTTCAGTGACCACAAATAAATTGCTGCCTGTTCTCTGTAGCTGTTGGATGAAGTGGTGATCCATGTTGATTTTTCTAAAAGAGAAAAAGGATGGGAAGAGTCTGGAGCATCAGGAGGTTGAGGGGCTCAGTCTGGAGAAGAGGAGACTGAGAGAGGAGCTTGTCACTCCATTCCCTTTCTAACCTGGCCTAGTTAGGGTAAATTCCTGGCCTAAGGCCTTTATCTTGGTTTTAGGATGTTARAAACCTATCAATGACCTGTTTTGGGCAAAGCACATCTGCTCCCTTCATTGTTCCTCACCTTTCTCTTCTCACTTCCTCCAGTGATTCCAGTGATATGCCCTTCTGCTGTGCTGTGATGGACAACGTGTAGGATGCGGAGCCACCTCCTTCCACCCCTATGCTTACAGCGTCAAGAGGAATGGTGATACCCCCCTCAATGTTTTCCGTGGTGTCTGTTGTGATAGTAAATGGTCTGGAATCTTCATGGAGAGGCACTGAAATAATTCCATACATTATCTTAAGCAGGATTACACAGACTCTGTAAGATTACACTGCACTGTAATTTCATCACATACAAGAAAGCTGGAACATGRTACAGTTCAACCACAAATTATCTAAACATATTATCTATGGTATTTGTGAYCTTYATATTGATAGATTTGGACATTRTCTATGCTTTTACCATGTTTTCCAGGCAGCAGCACATCATCCAGTTTGAATCCTGCCTCCTGGTAGAAGGGAGCTGAGTGGAATGTGGTGTTTGGTTTGTTTTTGCTTCTCAGTAGATAGAGGGGCCTGAAGTGCTTATCATCTCCGATGCTCTCGACAGGGACCAATTCTTGGTTTGGATCCACTTGACTTACAAGGAGTTTGGTGAGTTTTTTAAACATTCTGCTGTGGCTGAAGGTTTGAAGCAAAGCCAAGTGGATTTGTGCCTTGGGAAAGAAGCAACA
>NW_026624259.1:3630-4467 GCF_030028575.1 Malurus melanocephalus
TACAGGAGGGAGCTGGGGAGGAGAAATTGGGCAATCCAGAATGGTTTAGGTTGGAAGGGACCTTAAGGCTTATTAAAATCTCCTCAGTGTCATGGGCAGGGACACCTTCCACTCTCCCAGGTTGCTCCAAGCCCTGTTTAACGTGGCCTTGGACACCTGCAGTGGTGGGGAAGCCACAGCTTCTCTGGGCAACTGTGCCAGAGCATGACCACCATCACAGGGAGGAATTTCTTCCCAATATCCCATCCCTCTTCTTGTGTAAACCATTCCAAGGACAAATAGCTTTGTTTGATCAAGGTTAGTAGCACTTCCAGGAATCATTGCATTAGAAGTTTCCAAGAAGAGAAGAAAAAACAAACAAAAGCACTTGACAGAGAGATTCCACCAGCCCTCTCCCACACCCAATGCTCTGGGATAATGCACGTGCCTGTTTTTTGGGGGTGTGTGGAGCAGACTGTGGGACTGCTGAGGTGATGTGGCCTCTGRAGAGCAGCAGGACTGGGGAGAAGCTTCTCTTGCTTCCCTTCTGCTCAGAGGTGTAGAGGTGCTTGTTAAATACGGGAGCTCTGAGTTGCACAGGAAGCTCACACCACCCCACACCCATAGTAAAGAGTAAATTGATTCCTCTTACCTTGCTAATGGAGGGCTCTCCAAACGAGCTTCAGAGCAGGGGCAGTGTTAGATCCAATCTGTGCTGGAGGATTCCTGGCGTTCACACCAGAGTTTTTATTATCCAGAGTTATTCCCAGCTGGAGCAATTTACCATTGAATTAAAGAATTCTGCTGACAAACAAGTTTTTCAGTCTAAGCACTTTATTTTAGACTGGCTGAGAGAGC
>NW_026624259.1:6062-6979 GCF_030028575.1 Malurus melanocephalus
ATGTTAATTACCTGCAATCAATTGCATTAAATACCTGTAATTCATTATGTAAATTAAGCCCCTTCTTTCACCATCCTCCTCACCAGTGTTCCATTWCCACAAAATGGCTGTTGCTTCTGTAACKCTTCCTTGAGCAGAGTCTGTTACATGGACAGTGGATAACTCAAACTTCCAGAGATGCAGGATATGTAACTCCATCCCTGGAAGTGTCCCAGATCAGACTGGACAGGAAAGCCATTCCATGTTTCCTGAATACATGGCATTTCCTGGATTCCAGGCTTGTTTGACAGCAAAAGCCATCCATGTGCAGATTCCAGGACTCAAGGGCAAGTTTTTACCTGAATAGTTCTCTTTTATTAGTCTCTCTTAGAACACTGTACAACAGCATAATAAGAATATTCACACTTCATTTTAGAATGTTCTCTACATGAGACTCCTGTATCCACAGCAAGGGCCCTTCTTTCTGGTACAGCCTCAATCCCGAGGTTGTGGGATGTGCCATGGGACTGAAAACACATGAAATTGAGAAACTGCCTTTGAGAACTCTCAATTGCTTAGCAAGACACTGCTCTTTATTTATGAAGTGATGATGAAAGAATTTGTGTTTTTTCTGTGAAGTGCTGCCCGTGTCCCATGAGCAACTCAGGGAGACGGGAGCAGGAGGTGTCAGTGAGGTGTCAGTGATACCTTTGGGGTCCCCTCAGCTTCCTGGCATCAGCGGTTCATGGAGTCCCCACTGATCCACAGAGGAACCAAAGTAAGTGAATCACTGCTGATGTTTTCCTTTGGCTTTTGTTTCTTGGCATTTTCTTCCCTTTTCCTTTGCATCTCCCCTTTCCCTCTGCATTCCCTTCCCATTCCCTTTGCCCTTCCCTATCCCATTTTCTGATTGCACAAGAAGCAGCAGCATTTGTAGG
>NW_026624259.1:8369-26651 GCF_030028575.1 Malurus melanocephalus
CCTCACCATGCAGAGCATCAAGGATGTAGGTGATTCCCTTGGCCAGCAGAACAAGWCGATCTCTTGGAGTYTGCTGTAAGGTACTGAACAGGTCTTTTAAGTCTGGGCTTTTAGTTTTCAGCTCATAACCACCCTTTTCCTTGGAAATTGCTTCCATCTGAGGGGAACAAGGAAAAGAAATGTCAGGATCTGAGGGTGAGGTCGCTGCTAGTCCAGAGCAAAGAGATGTGCTGAGTGAGGGAATTTTGGATTGAGAGTGGTGACACAGGATATGTGACTTGTGTGGCAAGAGGTTTGGTCCTGGATGTGTCCATATTTATAAATTATGCTAATAAGACAACTTCCAACCTTCACTTACATTCTGACTGAGCTCTTTACGGAGGTTCATGTCTTTCATGACAGCTTTGATGGTGTTAAAGACTATGAGCAGCAGKTCAGGAGGCAACTTGGAGAAAATCTGACAGTGGTGTTTAACTTCTTCCATGACTGTTCCTAATTTTTCTTGTGAGGGATCTGCAAACCAGAAGGAGACCAAATCGGTCACTTGAGTATTGGGAGTTCACTGGCAGCTCTAAACTCAGCGTTTGAAACACTTGTTTGAGTGTTTTTGAAGCAATATGAAATTTGGGCAGTTTTGATGTCTCAGGGAAGAGTCAAATTCATCCCTCCTGGTGGTTTGTTTTCTGTTAGGAGATTCCGTTTTCCCCAAAGCAGGTAAAAGTTTTGCAAGTGGAAACTGTGGAATACATTACTTACGAGCAATTGCACAAATTGGTGTTCCTGTGGGTTTTGCCAAGAAATAGATCAGATCTGTGACAAGATAAAAAGGACATTTATGGGTTTCTATGCCAGCCTTCCCACTGGYGGTCACCCACCYTGTTTTCTTTCAWGCTCTTTTCTTCTGAGGAGGAAYGGAAAAGAAACAGCCCAAATTKTGCTCCTTGTGCCATTTTACCAACAGGAGCTCTGCAGCTCCTGAAATGTGGAGCTGAGACTTCCTTCTCTCCTTTCTTTACTGACCCCTCCCCAGACAGCATCTTTCCCCTGTRGCTCTTTGACCTTGCCTGGGTTATCTGACCTTTCCCAGGTGATTTCTGCCCCTCACACGGCCTTGTCTGTTTGCAGACAAACTCTGGGGTCGAGTGATACTTCCTAAAATGTTCTTCYTSTTGTGYACTGTTTTTGGAATGTAGGWAYTGGTCATTTCTGGAAGTTACTTACCCCATGCTCCACTTTTAATGTTCACTGGCATGGCCCTGAAGGCCAGGGTGCAGCCCTTGGATACGACCAGGCGTTGTTTGGTCTCCCTTGAAACCTGGTCAAGGAAAACAAGTTGTTAGAACACCTGGGTGCAGGTGTTGGGGAAGGACCAACACCTGAACCTGAGATAAAACCAAACCTTTCCCCATATTAGGGCATAAATCCTGGCCCAAAAGCCCCCTTCTTCCTTGGTGGATTCCACGTAGACACAGTTCTCAGAGGCTTCGAGGATTTCAATGACCACAAATAAATTGCTGCCTGTTCTCAGTAGCTGTTGGATTAAGGAGTGTTCCATGTTGATTTTTCTGAAAGAGAAAAAGGGTGGGAAGGGTTTGGAGCACCAGGGGTAGCTGTGAGATGTTGAGGGTGTCAGCCTGGACAAGAGGAGGCTCAGGGTGGACCTTGTTACACTCTGTCTAACCTGGTCTAGTTAGGGGAATTCTTGGCCTGAGGTCTTATTCTTGGTTTTAGGCTGTTGAAAACCCATTGTTCGTCTGACATGGGCTGGAGGGGGATGACTGGAGTGCGTGTGCTCCCTTTCTTGCTTACCTTTCTTGTCTCACTTCCTCCAGTGATTGCAGTACTACACTCTTCTTATGTGGCGTGACGGACATCCCCTGGCACRAGGAGCCATCTAGTTCCAGCCCTATGCTTGCAGGGTCAAAAGAAATGCTGACACCTCCCTCACCTTTGATAGCATCGGCTGCTGTGATAGTGAATTGAGTAGAATCTTCATGGAGAGGCTCTGAAATAATTCCATACATTATCTTAAACATCTTAGACTCAGCATTGTAAGTATATCACACACAGGAAAACTGAAATGTGGTAGAGCTCAATCACAAATGATACAAACATATTACCTATGGTGTTTGTGAACTTCATATTGATAAATTTGGGCTTTACCTGTGTTTTTACCATCTTTTCCAGGCAGCAGCACATCATCCAGTTTGAATCCTACCTCCTGGTAGTAGGGATCTGGGTGGAATGTGGTGTTTGGTTTGTTTTTTTGAATGAGTAGACAGAGAGGCTTGAAGTGATCATGGTCTGCGGTGCTCTCGACAGGGACCCATTGTTCCCTTGACTCCATTTGACTTACAAGGAATTTGGTGAGTTTTTTAAACATTCTGCTGTGGCTGAAGGTTTGAAGCAAAGCCAAGTGGATTTGTGCCTTGGGAAAGAAGCAACAYAAGTTAAGCCAAGTTCCTTGAAACAATAGCAGGAACGTTGTAACAATAAGGACAGAAACTCTCCCTCATTGTCCCAGGATGAAAGGTTCACGGGGTTGTTACAGGGAGTGTTTAGAGAGGAAGCTGCGGGTTGGGTGTGTGTGTTGGTTGGATTACTCTCTGTTTACTGATGAACCCCAGTTGTTGTGCAGTGAGAACRCAGCTGGCAAATTCTGAGGGTGCTGATTTGGGGGGTAAATGCCACCCAAAACAGAGAGAAATCAATCGAGCCCAGCTCCTTGGGCAGACCCTGGTGATCTGCAGGGGAGAGCTGGGGGTTGAGGGCCAGAAGGAAACACCCATTTCCTGTCAATGCTTGTTTTTTTATCAGAAAGTTTCAGTTTCGTTTCTCTGGTGTTTTACAGGGTGGAACTGAGGAGAAATTGGTCGATCCAGAATGGTTTGGGTTGGAAGGGACCTTAAGGTTTATTAAAAACSCCTCAGTGCCATGGGCAGRGACACCTTCCACTCTCTCAGTTTGCTTCAAGCMCTGTTCAACCTGGCCTTGGACACCTGCAGAGATGGGGAAGCCACAGCTTCTCTGGGCAACATGTACCAGAGCCTGACCACCTTCACAGGGAGGAATTTCTTCCAAATATCCCAACTCTCTTCCTGTGTAAACCATTCCAAAGACAAATAGCCTTATTTGATCAATGTTAGTAGCACTTCCAGGAATCATTCCCTTGGAAGTCTCCAAGAGAGAAAAACCAAACAAGAGCACTTGACAGAGAGCTTCCACCAGCCCTCTCCCACATCCAATGCCCTGGGATAATTCACGTGCCAGTTTTTGGGGGTGTGTGGAGCAGACTGTGGGACTGCTGAGGTGATGTGGCCTCTGGAGAGCAGCAGGACTGGGGAGAAGCTTCTCTTGCTTCCCTTCTGCTCAGAGGTGTAGAAGTGTTTAGTAAAAATGGGAGCTGTGAGTTGCACAGTGTGGTGTTTTAGCTAGGTTCAGTTTTTTAGTGGTGAGGAATGGGACCACAAAAATGGCTCCTGTGAGAAGCTTCTGGAAGTCTTGTTCATCCTGTCCAGCAAAAAGAGCCGTGCCCCCTGTGTTTTAGGGCCAATCTCTGATGACTCTGAGGGTGATGGACAGGCTGCTGCCCAGGCCTGGGCCAATTASAGATACTCATTACATCTCTATGATGACATATGGTCTCATATTTAAGAAGAATTCAAAACAAGTTAGTTTGCAGCTGTYTTAACCATTAGCTAGAGGTGGGGAAGGAGGTAAGGAGATGTAAAAAGAAATGGAGACTYGAAGGTCAGTGGAGAAGGAGGGGGAGGATGATGCTTTGCAAGCAGTGGTGCTGACCACACCATGGGGGAAGCAGGCTGTTCCCATAGTGACTGTCTTCAGTGGGTGACCTGTACAGAGACAGAAGCCCTACACCTGAGATAAACAACCTGGCACTGGAGGACTGGACTGATCATAGCCTGTGGGGGAGAGGTTGTTCCCCCCTYGCCTCCATGGAGCGAGTGGATTCTTTGAAGCAACTGTGTTCTWCCASGAGATTTGAGAGAAYAGTCTTGCYCCYARAATGAAGGCAGCCTGACCTTGGGAGGACTGTTTCCCTTTTTGTGGGCAAGGAATCCCATGCCATCGGCAGGTTAGACAGACTGGCTGTTCCTGGGAAGACCTCACAGTGATACAGAGCAAAAGCAAGGACCTCTCTTGAGCGACTGGAGTAGACCCGTGGTGATGAAGTGACCAGAAAACTCCCACACCCTGCCCCCCTGCGCGTGGGAAGGCGAGAGGGTGGGGAGGGGACTAAGAGAATGGTGTCATAATGATCCATTTTTCTCCTTGGGACCTGCCCCCTTACTTTGTGTTAATTCCTTTCTTCCCTTTCCACAGAAGCATTCTTAGTMGTTTTAATAATAAATCTTTTTTTGCAACTTTTTTTCAGCCTGTTTTGACCATCATGGAGCGTGAAAATCTTTCCTCARCCCGTTATTTTATCTAAAAGCCATAAATCTTTGGGTTAATTAGGGTTTTGTTCTTCCCTCTCTCTCTCCTAGGGGTGGGGAAAAGCATCATGGGTGCCTTAGCGTCCAGCCAGGGTTCAAACCAGGACACACACAAAGCTCACACCACCACACTCCCAGGGCAAAGAATAAATTGATTTTTCTTACCTTGCTAACGGGGGTCTCCCTGAAGCAACTTCTAAACACGGGCAGTGTTAGGCAGGATCCGTGCTGGAGGGTCCCTGCCTACTCTCAGCAGTTATCTGGAGTTTTTCCCAGCTGTGTGGTCACTTCAGCAATTTCACATCCTTCACAATAGTGCTCCGCCTTCAGAAAAAAATCAGTTGCTTGCGTAACTCTTCCTGTTTTGTCACTGAGCAGAGTTACAGTGATTGTGGGGAAATCAAAACTAATACAGATGCAGGAGATCGCTGAAGTCCATCACTGGAAGTGTTCCAGACCAGATGGGACAGGAAGATGTCCCTGCCCCTGGCAGMAGGTGGGACTGGATGCTTTAAGATCCCTTCAAACCAAACCATTCCATCATTGTGTGATTCATTTTTATAGAGCCACATAATGCTGCTCTTCTTTTACCAATTCAGAAATGAACTCAGGAGGGGATATTGGCAAGAAATTCCATCCTGTGARGGTGGTRAGGCCCTGGCAYAGGTTGCCTGGAGAATCTGTGTCTGCCCCATCCCTGGAAGTGTCCAAGGCCAGGCTGGATGKGGCTTGGAGCACCCTGGGCTCCAGGTGCAGTGGAAGGTGTCTCTGTCCATGGCAGGGGGTGGAACTGGATAAGCCTTGAGGTGCCTTCCAACCCAAGCCACTCCATGTTTCCTGGATACAWGGSCWTGCTTGTTTGACAGCARAAGCTATGCATGTGCAGATTCCAGGACTCAAGGGCAAGTTTTTACCTGAATAGTTCACTTTTATTAGTCTCTCTTAGAATACTGTACAAAGGAGTAATAAAAATATTCACACTTTATTTTAGAAAGTTCTCTACATGAGACTCCTGTATCCACAGCAAAAAGAAGGCTACTGGGAAAAATACCCCTAAAACTCTGTACAGAACATTCCTTTAAAAAACCCTCCCAACTAATTCAGCTGATTTAACTGATCCAAGGAGGATACGGATACACCAACACTCGCATGCTTAAAAGATATTCTAGGCAATGATAAAGCAACATAAGTCACAAGAAGGAATATTAATGTGTTAACTCACTGCTGTCCCCTCCTCGAGGGCCAGTACCGAGCTTCTAAAAACAACCCAAAACTGAACAGTGATTCAAACATAAAAGTACTYGAGAATTAAGTAGCCCTCCATCTAGTTTATTTTAAAGGCTTTTTCCTGCAAAGGTCTGGTCTRTTTGCCAGCCTGGCAGCCCTGTGAAACAACTCCCAAGTCAGGATCCCTGATTCAGGAGCATCAGGCTGGGAGGACTTGCTGGTTTTCTGAGTGTCCTGGAGCAGGGACTGGCGTACCYCATGGATACGTGCGTGGTGCTGACAGTGGCTGAGGAGGCTTTGCCCAGTACAAGATGGGACAGGATGCTGCCAGWTCCTGAGAAGAGTTTCAGCCTTTCAAAAGCTTTTATCTTTCATTGCAGAACAAAAGATAAAAGCTTGAAGTACCTTCTTACTTAGGAATTATTTCTCTGTCACAGGAAATTTGATCTCCGCAGTGAGAACGTGCCCTAGTCATGATACAGGACAAGTGTGAGAGGAAATCTGTCAAGCATGGTGTGATSAGAATCCCATGTAAAACCAGTAAGAATCCGTTATCTCCTCCATGCAGGCACCTGGGGAAAACTCCACTCTCCAAGRAGTTCTGCTCACGTGTCATTTCTGCCCCCACCTGATCTGTCCCCTGTCAGGACACATCTGACAACCCCTCAGCCTGCCCATGYTGTCCTTTCACTTCAGGCTGCCTCAGGTACACCCAAGAATTGTGGTTTAATGACAATTAACTTCCTGCCTTTTATTTTTGATTAATCCTGACACCCACCCAGAAGTCGGGACCTTAAGGAAGATTCTACCCAATGTGTAATTGTTCAAATACTTATTAATCATATATAAATACCTAACACACATTAGAACATGAAATCTTTCTTCAACTCACTCCTTTCCGTATTTCTCCTGTCCCCATTTGTTTCCCTTGACAGTTATTCTTATTTCCATAGAATAATCCTAATTTTGGTTATTCTATGGAAAAACACCACACCCATGTTTAAAAGAATGTCATGTTCACATGACTCCTGTGTTGACTGTTTTGATCATTTATGTAAAGGAGAGAAATCAAAACAAGTATACTTTTGTTGCTAGGCAAAACCTTGATTACAGTAAGTTTAGGACTTTAGGCTTTAGAACCTGCTTGTTTGTGAAGTTTATATTCCCATTCCRGGTCCCAGTTGATCTTTAATTTAAGAAAACAGGGTCAGATATCCATAGAATCAATGACCAGCACAAGTAACATGTTCAAACCCACAGCTGTTGTAATGCCTTCAAGGCGACACTGGGARTTGTTGTATCTCATAAAAAAATGCTGATTCCTTTAACTAATAATTGTTCTAAACTTATCAATCTGTGATGTGCATATGCTTAGAAATACCCAGCATATGTCTGTCTCTGAGAAGTCGTGTTTGAAAGCATCTAGAGACTGTTCATGTTGCAAAAAAAAAAGTTTTTCCCCTTGTTTTCTACCAAAATAATTAGTTTTCTTTMCTCTGGAGATGAAAGTTGTGTCTGGGCAGACACTCAGGTCTGTTCATCACCAGAGTCAACATTTCAGGTCYAGCCTCAGCCACCCTGCCAGGATCTGCCCCTCCCTGGAGTGGCCTTTCCCACAGGAATATTGCTCATGTCTGTGTCATTTCCCAACTGATTGATGAAATATCTCTATTTTGATTACAATTATCATTGTCAGTAGCTAAAAGAGCCGATTAGGGTAGAGAGTACCTTAACTAAAGCAGCAGCTCTTGCATCCTGGGGGTTGCATTGAAGGTTTAACCTCCCTGTCAAGGAAATTGCACATCTGTCAACACCCTGGGTCTCCAGCCAGACTCTTTTCTTTTTCTACCTGCTTGAAAACTTCCTTTTCACTTMTATTTCCACTTCTCAAACATATTAGGGAGTGATTCTCACTGCACTCCAGCAGCCCTCTAAGGTACATGGAATATTTTCCCTTCCCTGGAGCAGTCCCATGGAAGTCTGAGAAAGTGAAGCACCTTGCCTAAAATTATGCATGGAGTAGTAACAGATCTSAAATTCCGCTTTCCATATCCTATGCTCAGACCATCCAACAGCTCAACACTCTCCACCACAGCCTCTAAAGCCTGGTTTGCTACTGCAGGAAATAAAACAGTACATTTAAAAGATTTATACCATTGTCAAAAAAGGTGAAACAATGTAAGCACTAAGACAACAAAAACACAGATTTTCATGGGGAAGCATGAGGGGAAACCCATTCCATCTGACACACAACCCAAAAGAAAATCAGGTAATTTTGGGTCTGTCTCAGCCAGGAAACCTAAGATGGCTTTATTTAGGGGGCAATTTTAGGAGGAAAAGGCTCAATTTTGCTCCTCTATGAAAAAATTTGTTTTCAAATTATTATTATTTCCTTCTGCTGATGCTGCTGCTCAYGCAGCCCTTGGGCAGGGAGCTGAGGGACAGATTTCCAGGTAAGCCAGAAATCTAACTCTCATTTCCCCTGAGTYCATGGAGAACTGGCAAATCCCAGTCACATGCACTTAAGCAACCAAGGAGCTGAAGTGAGGAAAAAAATTCCAATGAAATTCAAGGATGGCTGTGTGCTTGATTAGAGCAATCAGCCCTCCTGTGGTACCTGTCCATCATCAGCCTCTCCCACACGTGTCCATGTTCTAAGGAGCTCCATGGCATTTGTTGTCAGTCATTAAATCACCTACCCCAGCCCTTGATCCAAATGCCCACTGAGCCCCTGTGTGTTAAAAGTAGCAGTTTGGGGTGGGGAGTGGAGTTACCTGGGCAGATTTGGGTATAAACTGAAAATAATATGATTTAGGATCTATCCACCTTTTCCCTGGACCACATGGATGGTTCTGTAGGAAACTGAAAGCTTTGTCAAACTGTAGGTTATTCCTTCCTGYGCTGCTTTTAGGAAAAAAAACTTCCCTTCTCAGTGGTGTCAACGACTGCAAATCAAAAYCTTGTCATTCACTTTCCCCTCCCACTCCCCACCTAAAACTGGAAATCAGATCCCAAAACAATCCAGTCMTGGGAAAGTCTGGCTGTATCCCTTTGGATTTCCCCCACATCCTGCTCAAAGCACCCATCTTCAGGAAGGGAAATGTATTTTAAAGTGCATTTACCACAGCAATAGTACCAGCACTAAAAGCTTTTCCCCTCATCCCTATTCTCGTCATTCCATGTCTGGAATAGATGAGACTCTTCCCAGAATTCATCCTTGTTGTACCTCAAAGTCTCAGTGGTTTTGCATCTATTGATGACCCTGGGATAAGAGAAATCCGGTGTCGCGCGTYCTGCTCCGCACTAAACTCTACTCTGGAGCTGGTTTGGATTTATTGGGCACGAGGATCCAGCATGCGGAATGTGTCTGTTGGGATCTGCGTTCAARCAGCCGCTGCAAAACCACATCCCAGTCTGCGTGGGGGGAGGAAACGGGGCTGGAGGGAAGGAATCCCCCCTTTGCCCTGCTCCTCCGCCATCCGCCCCAGCCACGCYGCTCAGTACTTGTTGATCCCAAAGATCCGGACTCCGTGGAACTGAGGCAGTTTGGGGATCAGGACGCTCATGAGGGAGATAGTGTTGATGATGAAGTGTATCCGGTCGTACTTAGTGTAAAAGCTGGTTAGAAAATACCTGAAAAGCAGATGGGAACAGAGGGAGAGGCAGACTGAGCAGTGACATTCCATGTGTTTGTCTCTCAGGACAGAATATAGGATCTGGGACACGAAGCAGCTCGGCCACCCCGGGATACTCACAGCACAATGGGCATGATGGTGAGGAACTTGCGGGAAGCGGTGAACTGCACTCCATAATCCATCTGCTCCCAGTGCGTGAGCAGCCGYGCCTTGCCCTGGTCCGGGGTCTCGAAGGGGGTTCCCTTCACAGTGTGCAGGAAGATGTACATGCTCTGCAGGACACACAGCGTGAGTCACACACATCCCCAAACCCCAAATCCAGGGGAGAGCAGCAGCGAGCTGCACCCCCGCTCCGTTCCACTAGAGGGACGTGATGCTGCTGGAAAACCTGCAGCGGCCCGGGAAGCGGGGAAAGGAGAGTTGGGAAAGGCCGGGGCAGCTCTGCTGCTCCACGTCAGGCCTCTCGCTCGGTTCCTGGGTGTGAGCCAAGGAGCTGCTGGAAAGATTGCAGCCCTGGGATCTCTGGGATCGGGAGATTAGCGCCTGCCTGCTGTGGCACGGTGAACGCTCAGCGAAAACTCCGTGCTGGGAGGAGGTGTGTCACCCCCTGATTACCACGACAAGTCACAGACAAACTGTGTCTGGCTACACCACACCTCCAAAGCACAGCCACTCCTGGCCTTTCAATTCCTTTTTGTCTCCAGAACCTAAAGCTGCTAGGGAAAGAGGATGAGAAGCCAGCAGCTCGTGAGCCGAGTGCTTAGCAGCAGTTTGGGGGTTTGTGGTTGTTTTTATCCCCTGAGCAGCTCCAGTTTGGGCGTTTGTGGAGGTTTTTATCCCTCACCAGTAATAACTTTAGCATGARGGTCCTCAATTCCTGTCATTTTTGTCTCTGGAATATTCCCAGGCTGAGATATTATTTAAAATAAAAGATACAATCAATTGCTCCATCCCTGAAGTTTTTAGTCCCCTGTGCCCAAGGGGACCTATGTGGGGACTTCATCTTTAGAGGGATGAATCAGTTCCTGGACTAATCTTTCACTTTGAGCAGAACAAAATCTGGGGGTTAATTTTGTTTTTTCTTAACTCTGATGAGGCCARTTCAGGTTTTATCAACCCCAGTGATGTCCTGCCATTATCTGGGGCCTGTCACAGACTCCTTTGGAAAGGGGACACAACAAARGACTTGCCCTGCAGGAAATGAATCCGTGTCCTCTCTGAGCAGCCTCACCAGGTGTTGCTGCCTCATCTGTACCTGGGCTGGATTGAAATCCATGACCCAGAGGCACCGGTACAGACTGAAGKCTGGAGGTTGAGCAACTCACCCGGCATCTTTAGAAACACAAAGGAATTGTTTCAACAGGAATCCCAGCAGATTGCTCAGAGGAACAGCTATGCCAGCGCTCCCCGTGTGTGCCCCGGGCCACGCCGCTCCCTTACCAGGTTGTGGATGATGTTGGTGAGAGTCCAGACCACGGGGACGCTGAAGAAGGGGATGCTCAGGAGCACGACGTGCAGCAGCCCGATGCCCAGCACGTAGGACAGCCAGATGCCGCGGCTGTTCATGACTCGGGTGTTGGGGTTCACCTCGCTGTGCGCCGTTCCCACGTTCATCCTGGCTCTGGTGGCTGACGGGAACCCCTGGAACAGAAACACTGAGGTCAGAGCCCGGATCCAAACCGCTCAGCGGGGCTGAGCACCGGCTGGTTGTCAAGCAAACCCAAAATCTGCTGTTGGCTATAAAAATCGCGAGTCGGTTCCCTCCTCTGCCCCTCGTTATTGCCATTCTTGGAGCTGACATCACTAACTCCGGGAGTGGTTGAGATTTGGGAATTATGTGTGGGAAGCTTGTCTGTGACAGAAGCTACTTGTGATTTGAGATGTCTTCCTGGAGCCGAGGTGTTGAGGTTCAATCCCACGATTGCCTGACAAAACTCAAACCAATACTTTTAAGCACTTTTTAATCCTCATCACAGTGCTAATCATGGAAACACACAGCATAGGAAGCTTCCTGCATGTTTATGGAGTCAGCATGCCTTAAACTGGGGAAGGGAACCCAGTATTTGCAGAGGAAAGGCTCTATATCAACAGATCTCCTAATTAATCTAACTAAATTAACAGGGTTCTGCACAGCTCAGGAGGTTTGCTGGTCTCCTGCTCTGGCTCATGTGTTTTGCCTTCGGATTTAAGACTTGCAGAAGGGGAAAAAAAGAGGAACCAAAAAAAAATTTCCCCCCAGGGAAGGAATGAGATCCTTCTTGAGGAATGTAACAAGGGAGAGATAACAGGGCAAAGTGCCTTGGGAGGAAGAGCTGTGGAGGAGGTGGCTCTTCCCCTACCTGGAAAGAACAGCTGCCACGTAGGAGGAGCACAAAGATGGTTTTGTGGACAATGCCAGGAAGGAAAGGAAGCAAAAGAGTGTCACTGTCTCAGAGCAAGTCCTCAGAGTGGTGCCCCTGAGACAGTGAAGGTATCAGGTGGCTCTTTGGACTGTCACGCAGCCAGTGGCAGCAGGTATTGGTCAGCTCCAGGCTGGCTGGGAGCTGGAGAGCTCTGGCTCCCTACTATCAGGGATTACAGGAAACAGCACAAACTAAACCCACTGCAAAGCTGAATGTGTTCACACCAAGATCAGGGAAATTCTTATGTAAAATCATCTCTGTGTCCCGTGGGAGCAGAGTTTGATGATGAGATGATCCAGGTCACCCTCCTTGGCTACAGGACCCCACGGTGAGGGCTGTTTCCTGATGTCTGGCCTCGTGCCTTTGCTGTTGCTTCCCACAGCTGGAAGCCGTGTTGCTGTTSGTTCCAGCTCTCCGGAGGCGAGCCCGAGCCAGATCCAACATCACACTCTCCTCGCTGCCAGCTGTTCCCAGCTCCCTCGCAGAGCTCCGGGCCTGCCTTGTCTCAGGAGCTGGCACCGTCCCCGCTCCTGCCCAGGGCTGGGACTCAGAGCCAGCCCCGATTCCACAGCTCTTGGAATGCTCCAAGTAACTTCCAAACCTCTTCCATCCACACAGGCRGCTGTTGTTGCAGATCCTCATCTCCCTCTATCACGAGGCTCATACCTGGAGGAGGATTTGTTTCCAGGGAAGACACTGCAGGTCTGTGGGGTGCTCACTCCCTTGTTGCTCACCTCCCAGTTCATCAGCTTGTGGATACTCCAGAGAAAAGCCCAGTTTGGTCTGGAAACAGAACTGGGAGCCAGAGTTTACCACTTCACCCCCGGCAGGGAGAGCAGCTCCATCCTAAACCCACTGCAGTTCCCGAGGGCTCTCAGAAGGAAAACTGGGGGTTGAGGTGAAGCATAAATGAGTCAAAAAGAGTCAGATTGTTACAACAACAAAAAMCAAAACCCCCTATGGAATGTGTAAACAGGAGTGCTGAGTGCTAGATGTGGGAAATAGTTCTCCTGGTGATGGGTGAACACTGTCCAGTCCTGGGAGGAGCTGGAGAACATCCAGGGAGAGCAGAGAAAATGAGCAGAGGTGTAGGAAAAACATGACCTGTAAGGACAGCTGGAAGGAAACGGGTTTGTTTAGTCTGGAGGAGGATGGAGACAGGCATGAGGAACTGTTGGATGCTCTGGAGAGAGCTGTGCCTGTGGGATTCCAGCTGTGCAGCAGGAGGAACCMCATGGCTGGGGCTTGGAGTGATGYGGGGGTGCAGGAGGATGGATGTGGRATGGATGCACCCAGAAAGGGATCMATGCTCTTGCTGGAGGCCTTAAAWTCTAGTTTCATCAACAATTAAAAAAACTTCTCTCCAAGAATCTCTCCTGAAGTGATACCGTTACCCAAAGGCCGTGGAAGCTCCCTGCAGCCAGAGGAGCAYGTGGAGGGTGCCGTGGAATTTCCAACCAGGAGTGCAACTTTGAAAAACTAAGGAGCAGCTTGGACTTGGTCTCCTCTGCAGATGAGGGCAGTTGCAGGCCCACAGCTGGGTGGAAAAGGGCCCAACCTGGAAACTGGATGTGAAGCAATTCGCTTTCCTGTGCCTCAGGAAAGGSAAATTGTAAAATTAAGGATTAAAGGGATGGGATGCTGGAACATACGAGAGGTTAATTCATTCTTGCAGGAGACACAGACACACCAAGCACTCACTGCTCCAATGAGGGTGATTCCACGTCTCTGATCTGTCCCTCACCACCTTAAATATTTCACCAGTTCTGCTCTGGCTGTGCAGCCCTTGGCCCAGCTCTCCCAAATTTCAGATTGCACAAGCCTGGCTGAGGGCACATGAGCTTTCAGAGCTCTATCCCTACCCCCACCCCACATCCCATGTTTGCTTTCTATTTCTGCACCACGATTYGTTCACCTGCAGGATTTGTTCACCTGCAGCCCACCATGGGAAGGACTCCAGGCCCCCCTTCCCAGAGCAGCTGCTGCCAGGCTCTCCTCTCCCACTCTTTTTTTGGGACAGAAAAGYTTGAATGTTGCACCAAGGCTGAGGGTGAAGGTCAGGGCTGTGCTGACATTGGACAGTGGCCATCCAAGGAGGGGAAAAGTCGGAGCTGTGGCCAGTGGCAAAGGACACAATGTGGCGGCGGAGCTGGGCCCTCCCTCTGCCTCATCCTTCCTGTCCTGCTCCCTGTCCAGGGCCAGCTCCTTCCTCACGTTTGTCCACAGAGGAGTGACCACCATCTGTTCCCATTCCCTTGCTTAATGCTTGGACTTGATGATCTTAAAGGCCCTTTCCATCCTAAATAAAAGATCCTATGATTTGGCAGTGCTGTCACCCTTCCCCAGGGATTGCAGGATCATGCTCCGATTCTGGCACCCCACTGCAGGATCTTCACTGGGCTGGTGAGGGAAGGAAGGCTCAGGTGCTTATCTTGGTCTGGAGTGTTCCCAGACTGCAGGTGACGATGATCCCACGGATCAYAGATCCCAATCTCTGGCAGCAACAGCTGCCACCTCCCAAACAAATCCTTTAAACCCTTCTGTGCCGATGGCACCGGATGAACCGGAGCACGGAGGACATGTGGGACGCTGGTGAACTGGGCTGTGCTGGGTGAGAGGTGAGACTGGGAACACAGTGCTCCATGTCTGTCCAGCCCGGAGCCGTGTTGGACACATCTGAGCCCCAGCGCTGCCCGGTTCCTCCTCGGGGGCCCGGGGCTGCCAGAGCTCCGGAGGGAACACCGGGAACACAGAGACGAGGACACGCGTGAGCCACCCCGGCTGAGGGTGAGGGTCCTGTCCCCTCGGCCTGTTCTCATGGATTCAACGGGAAATCTTGGACACGAAGAGARGGCCGAGGTTGGGCTCCTCCGGGTGCACGTGGAGTCCCAAAYCCCACTTTCCTCCCCGTTTGCCCGGGACGGGACGGCGCCTCGGGAGGCCGGGGCAGGACTCACTCCCGGCCGGGCTCTGCACAGTGCGACCCCCCCGTTGGGGACCCGCACCACCTAACTGGGACCCCCCACTCCCACCCCGCCGCTTCCCAGCTCCATCCCAGCACCCGCTCCTCTCTTTTGGGGTGTTTTCCTTTCGGGCCGGGCCCACGAGAGGCACCTTCCCCCGGCCCCGCCGCGGAGCTCGGCCGCCGCCGCCCCCGGCGAGGACTGAGCCCCCCGGTCCCGGCCCGAGCCCCCGGCCCGCACTCACCGCTCCCGCCCGCTCCGGCCCGGCTCGGCTCGGCAGAGCCGGCGCTCTCTCCGCCGCGCTCCCGGTGCGCTCCCGGTGCGCTCCCGGCGGCCCCTCGGCCCGCCCCTCCGCGGCACGCCGGGAGCTGTAGTCCGGCAGCACCGGGAGAGGCGGAGCCGCCATGGGAACCGACGGGGGCGGCTCCGGGAAGGGGATCGGGGGCTGCACCGACCCCCGCTCTGCGGACGTGGGGCCCCAGACCCGGCTGGGTGCGTCCAACGTGCCCGGCCAAAGGGTGGGCTGCCCCCTCGCCGCTCTTCCCGGGGGAAAAACGGGGCTGGGGGCACACTGGGGCAGATTTGCGAAGGAGCTGTGKCTGCCCCATCCCTGGAAGTGTTCGAGGCCAGGCTGGACGGGGCTTGGAGCAACCTGGGACACTGGAATGTGTCCCTGCTCATGGCAGGGGGTGGGACTGAATGGTTTTTAAAGTCCTTTCGTACCCAAACTACTCTGTTTCCGTAATACCGTGAAAATCCCGGCAGCAGCCTTGTGCAGCCAGTCCGGGCAGGCCGGCAGCGCTGCAGGACACCCGGCCAAGGTCGGGGCTGGGAGCGAGCGCAGGATTCCAGCGCTGGAGCGCGGGGGGAGACCATCTGGCTCCGCTTTTGTTTGCACAACCATCAAAGCTCATCGCGTGGGGCTGGCACGGCCCACGGGTGCCGCAGCCATCTGTGCAGGGCTCTGTGTGTTCCTGCTGCCGGCTCTTCCAGCAGCGGAGGGGCTTTGGGCTGCAAACCCCCCGCCCGGAGCCGAGCAGAGCCCCCGGCTGTGTGCGGAGCCYGAGCGCGGTGCTCCCGGCTGCCCGCGGCGCACATGTGGTTCTGCCGGTGCCACTCTCAGCCCCCCGCCCTGGCACAGATAGTTCCTCTCGGCACAGCCCACGGTGGGTGTTAGAATTGGCCCAGGGGGTTCACGGCGATGTCGAGGATCCCTGAGTGCCCCTGTTGCCCCCACGCTGGGCTGTGTGTCCTGACCCTGCCTGCTGTGTGTCCATCCGGCCTTGGCTCCGGCCGCTCATCCTGACTGGGCACGGCGARGGCACGGAGCCCCCGCAGGCTGCCAGGGCCGGGGCTGCCTGGGTGTCACATGCTGGCACCGTGCTGCTGGCAGGCCACGGGGTCATTGCCGGAGCCAGAGCTCAGTAGTGTCTGCTTCCAGAGGGCTTTGGGCACGGAGAGACACACACGTGGGTAAAGCCGATAAAAAGCCACCGATCGCCACCCTGCAGAACCGCGCTGTTCCTGGCCRGCTCCTCTGCGGTGCCCTCTTGGCAGGGCGCGGTGCGGGGATGCCGGCGAGCGGAGGCGGGGGATCCCGCGGGATCCGGCCCTGCTTTGCAGGAGATCCACGCACGCACAGCAGGCTCTATTTTTATCCTGCTCCTGCCTGACTGAGCAGCTCCCTGTGCGGTGACATCTAATTTAGCAGCTTCCCCGCACCCCGCTGGCTCCGCACGTGAGGGGGAAGCACAATGCAGCAGCTATTTTTAAACGCCCATAAATATTCATCCCTCTCCGTGATGCAGCAGCCGCCGCTGCCGGTGGAGCGCGGGGGGGACCCGACCAGCTCCCTGGGCTCCCCACACCGCCTTCACCSGCTCAGGGAACACCGGCACCGGGGGCGGGGAGTTCCCGGGGGGGATCCGGCCCCAGGCGCTCACCAGCAGCAGCAGCCGCGTTTTCCCCGTGCTCAGGGGGGCTGTTCCCGTGTGGATTCCTAGGCCTCGCTCGCTCCCAGCCTCTCCCGGTGCTCGGGCCGTGCTCAGCTCCCGCTCTGCCGGCTACCGGTCCTGCTGCCCGGTCGATGTCGATTCTATTTAGCTCCGTGGTGGCAGCGAGAAGCCGGTGCCAGCTATTTTTAGCCATCCTGCGGTGGGAAGGGTCCGCGTGGGTCGTGCTGCACTGCAGATTTTGGGCTGGAGGGTGCCGTGTCCTCCACCTGGGACCCCCGTGGGGTGCAGCCCTGGGACTGTGCCCGGGTCTGTGCCCGCTGCCCGGTGTCCTCACCGCCTCTCCGAGTCCCAGCTCAATGTCCCCATGCCCCTGCCTGTCACCTTGGCCCCTCGGCCCCGTCCCGCGGCGRGTGGCTGTGTCAGCTGCCGCATCCCAACATCCCTGCTGCACTGGGAATGGTGACGGGCAGGACGGGGCTGCTCCGCTCCCCGGCCGAACGGGGAGATGCCAGAGAAGTGCTCAAGAGCTCCAGCTGTGGCTGCCGCCTGCTGCCTGCCAGGCTCCCGGCCGTTTCTCAAGAAAACCCTGCCTGGTGGCTCCAGCATCGGCCCGGGCATCGGGCTTGGCTCTGGCCATGGAAACATTGAAAAGACCTCTAATATCATTGACTCCAACCATTAATCAAGCACTGTCACCTCACCTTCCTCTCTAAACCATGTCCCCAAGTGCCACATCCACACGGTTTTTTAGCATTTCCAGGGTCCCAACCCCAGCAGTGGCCTGGCCCCGGCGGAGCGCGGGGGTTCCCGGGGAGTGTGGGGTTCTCTGGGGAGTATCAGTCTGCAGCCGTGTCCGGCTGCCGTCAGGTTCCCTTTTCCTAATTGAGGAGAGATCCAGACCAGGCGCCTCCTAAACGGTTTGTCCTCCCTCAGCAGCGGTAAAACGCCACTATCCGGGACCGGGCTGTCCCAACGAGGAGATCCCGGGCCGAGGCAGCGGGAGCCGCGTCCCGCCCGGCAGCCCCGGGCCCCGGTAACGGCGGCCGCTCTCCATGGTCCTGAGCCAACCTTGCCGGTGCCCCGGGTCGGCGGGACCCCGAGCCGCGGTGCCCCAGCCCAGAGACCCCCGGACGGGGATCTGGGGAGCTGGGGACCCGCTCCGGCCCCCTGGTTCTCGCCCCGCCCGGTTCCGCCGCCGCGGGTCGGGTTTCCCCGAGTAAACGATGCCGGTGCAGGGMGGGGGGGCGCCTTGACCTCGCCGGGGTGGGAATAGGGGGGTCCTGCTCCCCCCGAAGAGCTGTGGAGAGAACGGGGGGATTCCTGGGGGGTTGCGAGGGCAGAATTGGGGGACGCCGAGGGCCCGGGGGGCCGGGACGGGCAGGGCAGGCTCCCACCGGAGTTCGGCGGGGACGCGGCAGGGCGGAGACCATGGAGTGCCCCGGGACGCTCTGGCACCAGTTGCCCCAGGCTCGGGAGTGCCAGCAGGTCCTCGCTGGGTCTCTCCAGTGTCTTCCCGCCCCTCCCAGTTCTCAGACAGAGAGACCTTGTCCCGCGGGGCGAAGAGCTGGGAAGGCTCCTGGCGCGGGGCCGGGGGTGCTCGGCGCTGCACGGCCCCCCCGGCGGGGCGGGCCGGGGGCGGGGAG